>NC_060197.1:17817801-18022801 GCF_021184085.1 Oncorhynchus gorbuscha
GGAAGAGGAGAAGGACGCGGAGGGTGACGGAGGGGTGAAAGCCTAATGCTCATCCAAGCAAGTTGTGCTTTTATGCATGATCAAATTAAAATAATTCCGTGATGGTGCACTGAATTATGCACAAGCTATTGGATGAAAACATAACTCATCAGTCCTATGATTTTTAGTAGCCTGTTGTCCCTTTTGTAAAATGTTTTTTTCATCAGAGCTGTATTGTAAAGCTTGCCATGTCCCAGGTCTGCAATAGCCAAGCCAACTCCTCGCTACTACATTTTTGGGAAAAATAACATGGAGACCTGGGACCAGGCTTAATGACCACTCACTGTCCTTTATTCCCTGTGCTTGTGGCTTGATGGGCAGCCAGTTCACTGCATAAACATAACACACTAATGTCTGGACCTAACCCTCACACACTGACACTGTTCAACACTGTCCTCTCCTGATCACACACGGACCACTATCTAATCAGTTACCACCACGAGGTCAACATACCTCATCTGTTACTCTGCTGCGTGTCATTTTTTATTGTTGTTGATCAATTCATTTTTGATTACAATATTTTATTATGTTGGCAGAGTCTTTCAGGCTCTTGAATCTCCTATTGGCCTCTCTCCCTAACTCTCTTACACTCACTCTCTCTGGCCATTGATTTCCTCCACCTGGTTTAGTGTCTATTTTCCACCCTCTGATGGGCTTCTGACGGACTGTGGGTGCTCTGGCCATGGATTCTAGCTGCAGGGAGATGATGGGTGAGAGAGAGATGAGGAGCAAGAACATGGGTTGTTTCAGGGAGTGAGAGGACAAAAAGAGAAGACAGACGGTGGGTGACGAGAGAGGGGGTGTGTGTGGAGGGGAGAGCATTAGCGTAGGAAGGAAAGGGAGGTGAAGGGGAAGACATGGATGGGGAGGAGAGAAGGAAGGGTGTGCTGTAAAAGGGAGAAACTCACATTAGCACTCCGCCTTCACTCCCCCTCCTTCTCCTGAAAGCAGGGGGACAGCAGTAGGGAGATGTGAATCCCATACATGTCCATGTAACAGCGTTTTAAAGGGACAACGCCAAACCATACTAGCTAGCATAACGCGCCAGCATCCCAGGCAGCCTACCAACATGTTTTTGGAAGCCGGGGCGATCACAATTTTGAGAAATGTGTTTTATTTAGAAAAATGACAGAAACATGGCGTCCGAGAAAGTGCTCTGCATGTGTAATGCATTGCCTGACATGTCAGAACTCCGGCACAGACTTTCAGGGGCCAGACGAGAAGAGGGATGAGAAAGAGAATGGAAATCCAAGGCTGTATCCAAAATGGCACCCTATTCCCTATATAGTGCACTACGTTTGACAGGAATGCTATGGGACCTGGTCAAAAGTAGTGCGCTATTTTGGGGGGGGGGGTGTAGTGTGCCATTTGGGACGCAGAGTGTTGTGTGGTTGATTTGTGCTGAACTTCAAGCCTCCTTTAATTCTTGGGGGATGACAGCAGCAAGGTGGAACATTAAAACCGAGGCTGTAACGAAGATGGAGGTGTTTGCCTTCCAGAAAAAGATTAGAGAAAGAAGAGAGGAGAAAATTAAAAAGTTTGTGAGCGAGTTCAAAGTTCTCGATCCAGCAGTAGTAGAAAGACAGACGGGTCCAGCACGGCGATGAGACATTTACGTTGATGTTGTCGTGTGCACGCTTCAATTCCATGTCACTGCTCACCGCATATGCATGTCCTATGACTAATTTCCTCACTTCTCTAACACGATCAAACCTTTATGTCAATTTTTATAATTTAATCTGATATTGCTCTTTGATTGACTGGTGGGCATGGGATGGGGCTTTTCTCGGTTGGCTTGAAACCGTCATGTGGCGTTGTTAAAGAAAGTCAAATATATAAAACATAGAAGTAAGTCTACATTATTCACTGTTTTACATGGATTTGTCATCTGTATTGTGTCTGTTCCTATTTAGGTATATCTTAGATGGAGAGATGGCTAGATTGACTTTATCGTCCTTGAGAGGGACTTTGACTTTCACATTAAAACAAGCAAGCTTACTTATTCCTCTCAGTTTACAAATATTAACAAGATAGCTTGCGTATACTGATTCTAGAAAGTAGCTTCAATTTGCTTCTATGTACTGTGCTCTATACATAGTGTGTGTGCTGACCTGTGTATTCCTCTGTCTGTCCGTCAGATCTTTGAGCGTATCCTGTTCATCTGGGCGATCCGCCACCCGGCCAGCGGCTACGTGCAGGGCATCAACGACCTCGTCACGCCTTTCTTCGTCGTCTATGTCTTTGAGTACATCAGTGAGTCCCTCTTCCTCCGTCTTCGTCCTCGCTCTTTGTCCTCCCGTTTCTTCCTCTGTCCTCTTCCTCCCTAATCTTCCTCCCTCCTCTCTTCCCTTACTCAAGGGAATAGCCAAAGCCAAAGACTAGATAGTATGCCGTTTGTACTTTAGTGAGTCCCTCTCTTCGAGCCGCTTCTCTCATTTAAGGGAATTGTCCTCTTTTTTTGCTTCAATCACTGGAGTAGATAGCCAAATACTAGATAGTAGCGTCCACTTCCCTCACTCGAGAGAATACCAAGCCATGAAGAGATCCTAATTTAAATGTTTTAATAGGCTCTCCTCTCACAATAGAGCTTGCCTGGGTCCCTGCTGTATGAGTTTATGTGGTGCAAATTATTTGTGTTATGAATGTTTCATTAAATTGATGACTATGTTCTCTTGTGCTGTGTAGACTGAACTGAGCCGCAAACATTGATTTGCAGAGAGTAACGCATCTCAAATGACGTTTGTGTGCATGGGGGGGGGGTGTATGCACGTGCTTGCACTCTAGTGTGTTTGTGCTTGAATAAATGGCTCCTCTGCCACTCCAGGGGTTGCTCTAAAGGCATGGTGAGAAGTTGGGTTGTGAACCCGAGGGATTGCAGCTGTTTTGTATGCTGAAGCGTGAAACAGAAAATAGTTATTTCTGTTGCTTTTGACTCCCCGCTCTTTCCTTGTCTCTGACTCAGACCCTGTCTCTCTGTCGGTCTGTCAGATACCCAAAGTCTCCTGGCCTGCTTCGCTTTGTTTATATGCATCTTCATGTGCTGCTTCTGATGAGCCTTGAAAGCTTACAAAGCCAACAAACCTTCAAACGTGCTCCGCCTGACACGTAACACGATGGTTTGATGTGCTGTCTGTTGCTTTTCGCTCGTGTTCTTTTGAGAGGTTAAGAGAGCGAGAGGGATAGAGTGATTTTTGGGCGTTCATGCTGGGGAATGAGCAGGCTAATTACCCTTCTGTCTGAGGCTTTCTCTCATGCGCTCGCTCGCTCACTCATTCAAACACACACTCTATCTTGTATACGCACACACAAACTCAGTTCAACTTTTGATGGTGCTGCGTCACAGCTAGCTGGCAGCCATTTGTTATTTCCCAGTATTCTACAGAGCCTAATGAAGGCTGACATTGGAGTGATTGAAAATGCACGTTAAGTAAAGTTTGATTTTATCCCTTTCATTCATTTGTCAGACCGCGTGAACATCGCAGTCTGACTTTATTTAACGTGCTCCCTCTCTCTATCACTTTGGCAAGAAAATAAAGAACTCTCCATCACTGGAGAGAGAAGAAAGAAGTCAGAGGGTTGGAGATTTCAGAGTAATTGAAAGCTGTTAGTGTAGGACATCTCTCTCCGAGTCAGATTCTCGCTGTGTGTGTGTGTGTGTGTGTGTGTGTGTGTGTGTGTGTGTGTGTGTGTGTGTGTGTGTGTGTGTGTGTTTTGTGTGTGTGTGTGTGTGTGTGTGTGTGTGTGTGTGTGTGTGTGTTTTTGGACTTGGCTTTAGTCTCCTGATCTTGTCAGAAAGCTCCACTGACTAGCAGGCCCTGTCTCTCTTTAAAGGAAGTAGATGGGTTTGTACACTCCTAATCACTTTTTCTTCAGTAGCATTTTACAAGGTGTTAGTACAAACTCTTGGGGGACATTACTGTTGAAGGTAATGCTGCTTTCTGTTTTAGCTGATTCTCTCTTATTAAAGGAGGAGGGTGAAAGGAGGTGTGCTAGTGTGTGTTTGGATCTGTTTGTCTGTGTGTGTGTTGTTTTTCAGCAGAGTTTGCAGTAGTTGCAGCCATATCGTGATTCGTACTCACTGGATTGTGCTGGTTGAATACCTGTGTGTTAAAGATGCATAAAAAAAAAATATATATATATTTTTTTTACTTTTTACATTTATTTAACTAGGCAAGTCAGTTAAGAACAAATTCTTATTTTCAATGTCGGCCTAGGAACAGTGGGTTAACTGCCTCAGAGGCAGAACAACAGAGTTTTACCTTGTCAGCTCGGGGATTCAATCTTGCAACCTTTCGGTTACCAGTCCAACGCCCTAACCACTAGCCTACCTGCCGTCCCATGATGACTGGGATGTAATAGAAAGGCCAGTAAGTCATGCTGTGTTGTGCCTGCTGCTGTCAGGTACCATGCATTATAGTGCTTGCCAGCTTGTAGTCCTAAAACCCGGAAATTAGTTACCTCATTCAGCTGCTCCTTCTGGGAAAATGTATGCGGAAAGATTCAGGTTTTTGGGATGAATGCAGAACATAAGGGCTTTAGTTCACACAGGCTTAGGAGATCTACATTTTTTTCTATGAGATATCAGTCAGTTAGCATGACCTTTATGAATTATGAAGCCTTTATGTGCTTTATGTACATTTTTAACATAATAACATAAATGCTTCAACATTCACAAAAGGTGATTTTAGCTGAAGGAGATTCTCATAGAACAAAATCTCCTAAGCCTGTGTTTGGCAGACCTTCTGCGTTTATCCAAAAACTCATAGGCTTTGCCCAAAAATACACCATTGCTGTTGCTCTCTATAGAAGAATAAACCTTTTTTCCGCTCTGCTACACACACACTCACGCACACTTATGCACATACACTTTTGAGAGATGTGTGTGTATGTTTGTTTGCGGGTAGTCAGTAGGCCTACACAATGTAGCTGTAGCATGTTGGCTATATGCTTTTCTTTTGAAGTGTACTGTAATACACTGCTTAACCTGTCACCCTGCTTGACCACTTGGGGCAGTATTGACTCTGTTTAATCTACCTTCAGAAAGTATTCATAGTTAGAAAATTGTACATCATACACTACAGGTGGGGAACTATGGTGAAGTAATTCTGCGTTGAAAGTTGATAAACGTTTGATAACTCCACTTTTGATTAAATGGCTATTGAATGTTTTGGTACACCTACTGGAAAGCTCTTCTTTGTCTACACCCATTCAGTATCGTCTACACCCTCTTAAGCTTTAGCCCGACTTACCTATTTAAGGATTCACATGTGAGGCCATGTGCTAAACAGAGTAAGGTAGTGTAGGAAACAACCAAAGATTTCAAGAGTGAAAGTAATAGCAAAAATACACTTTATCTAGTCCAATAGATGACTGTAATCACCCCCAACTAGGTTCAATGTTACCTAGCTAGTTTTGTATTCTGTACAGGCTTTCTTTTCACTCTGTCAATTATGTTAGTATTGTGGAGTACCTACAATGTTGTTGATTCATCCTCAGTTTCAATTCATCTCAGCCATTCAATTCTGAAGTTTGTTTTAAAGTCACCATTGACCTCATGGTAAAATCCCTGTGTGGTTTCCTTACTCTCCGGCAACTGAGTTAGGAAGGACACCTGTGTTTTGTAGTGGGGTACAGAAATGGGGTACTCATTTCAAAATCATGTTAAACACTATTATTGCAAACAGAGTAATTATTATGTTTTGTGCTGCTGCTATGTTGTGCTGCTGCCATGTTGTGTTGCTACCATGATGTCTTGTTGTGTTGCTACGATGCTGTGTTGTCATGTGTTGCTGCCATGCTATGTTGTTGTCTTAGGTCACTCTTTATGTAGTGTTGTGGTGTCTCTCGTGTCCTGATGTGTGTTTTGTCCAATATATATATATATATTTTTTGCCCCGGTCCCCGCAGGAGGCCTTTTGCCTTTTGGTAGGCCATCATTGTAAATAATTATTTGTTCTTAATTCAATTGCCTAGTTAACTAAAGGTTAAATAAAAATACATTTGTTACTTGTTAAGCACATGTTTACCCCTGAACTTATTTAGGTTTGCCATAACAAAGGGGTTGAATACTTATTGATTTCAGACATTTCAGCTTTTGAAGGATTTGTGAAAATATTGAAAAACATGATTCCACTTTGACATTATGGGGTATGACAAAATAATTTAATTCAAGCTGTAACACAACAAAATGTGGAAAAAGTCAAGGGGTGTCAGTACTTTCTGAAGGCACTGTAACACCAGAGAGAGGTGTTAAAGATGTGAGGAAGTTGAGTGACATGCTGTGTCAAATGTGAATCACAGTTTCCTCTGTCAGGGAAATTATTAAGATGGCCACCTGCACTAGGTGTTTTTCTCTCTCATCAACACCATCTAAATATGTCTATCAGACAGGATCAAGGCTGCTGTTCCATCTCTGACTTCTCGCCTTGCCTTCGCTCTGTAACAACGCTAAACTATCGCTTTTTTTGTGTCTCTATTTTTGTTCCTTTGTTGCTGCTAGTTTTCAAACAAACGTCTATCTTCCTTCCTTTGATGATGCAAGAACTAAGACGTTGTGTTTCATGCAGAAACCAGTGGGTTGTGGAGTATGCCATTTGCAGTGAATAGGCCTACAATTAAGTAGCTTATAGGCCTAGGTCTGGAACGTTTTTGTAGAAACACTAGCCTACATTTACTGTAATACAACGTTAGGTATTTTTTAATGTAAATAATCAATATAATTGAAGACTGGGTGATCTCTGTTCAATACAGGAGGAAAACAAACTGTAGCTCGCTTTCTGGTCACTCCCCTCTATCTAACAGTACACTTCAAGTGACCCTCGTTCTGTACTTTTTCATTACACAAAGGAAAAACCTCAACAAATTTCTATAGACTGTTGACATCGAGTTGATGCGATAGGAACTGCAAGAAGGTCCCTTAGAAATCTAGATTCCCAATGAAAACCCATTGAAAAATAAAAATAAAAATCTGAATGGTTTAACCTCTGGGTTTCGCCTGCTAAATAACATCTGTTCTACTCACAGACATGATTCAAACAGTTTTAGAATCTTCAGAGTGTTTTCTATCCAAATCTACTAATAATATGCATATCTTATCTTCTGGGGATGAGTAGCAGGCAGTTGAATTTGGGCATGCATTTCATCCGGACGTGAAAATACTGCCCCGTCACCAAGAAGTTAAGCTTTAGCCCCACTCATCTATTTAAGGATTCACATATGAAGCCGTGTGCTAAACAGAGTAAGGTAGTGTAGTAAACAACCAACGATTTCAAGAGTAAAATGTGAAAGTAGAGGCAATGTGTCAATACGTGTCAAATACACATGAGTTCAGAGGCCTTGCTTTAACAAAGTTAACCATTTTCACTGTAGTGTCCAAAACGTCTTTCAAGCTGTCAGGCATTCCCTTGGCAGCAAGAGCCTCTCGGTTGATGCTGCAGTGTACCCAAGTGGCGTCAGTAGCAACTGCTTGCACGCGTGTTACCACTCCACTATGCCTCCCTGTCATGGCTTTTGTGCCATCAGTACAGATACCAACAGGAACAGCAGCTACATACATAGTGGAATTCCCGCGAGAGAGTAACGGGTAATGTGATTGGATGTTAATTATTTGACTAGGCTACCTATATTGTGTTTCGCTGAACACGAGATGGTTTAATTTTATTTTTGGCAGTGAAACGAGGCTATTCAGGCGAGGAAGATTTTGTGAAGATTATTTTTTAAATATGTAAAAAAAAATGTGAATCGCATTTTTTATTTTGATTGGATGAAGTTCAGGAGGAGAGGACAGATGAGCTCCGGTCTTTTTCTGATTGTCAGTGTGGAGACTGGAGAGAGAGGATCCGTGCTGTCAGAAGGAAGCTGCACGTGTTTCCTGGAAGATGACCTATGATAGTACTGCTGGGCTTCATACAGGAGCAGTAGTGATGTCAGTACAAAGTCGATGGAAAAGCATAATATAACTTGTGCCTGCCTCTGTGTGAGTGAGTGTAGGGGTCCGATCAGGAGTAATAAAGGGGGCTGCAGCAGGCAGTGTGTCAGTGGGCAGAAGGCAGTGTGCCAGTGGGCAGAAGGCAGTGTGCCAGTGGGCAGAAGGCAGTGTGCCATTGGGCAGAAGGCAGTGTGCCATTGGGCAGAAGGCAGTGTGCCATTGGGCAGAAGGCAGTGTGCCATTGGGCAGAAGGCAGTGTGCCAGTGGGCAGAAGGCAGTGTGCCATTGGGCAGAAGGCAGTGTGCCAGTGGGCAGAAGGCAGTGTGCCAGTGGGCAGAAGGCAGTGTGCCAGTGGGCAGAAGGCAGTGTGCCAGTGGGCAGAAGGCAGTGTGCCAGTGGGCAGAAGGCAGTGTGCCAGTGGGCAGAAGGCAGTGTGCCAGTGGGCAGAAGGCAGTGTGCCAGTGGGCAGAAGGCAGTGTGCCAGTGGGCAGAAGGCAGTGTGCCAGTGGGCAGAAGGCAGCGTGCCAGTGGGCAGAAGGCAGCGTGCCAGTGGGCAGAAGGCAGCGTGCCAGTGGGCAGAAGGCAGCGTGCCAGTGGGCAGAAGGCAGCGTGCCAGTGGGCAGAAGGCAGCGTGCCAGTGGGCAGAAGGCAGCGTGCCAGTGGGCAGAAGGCAGCGTGCCAGTGGGCAGAAGGCAGCGTGCCAGTGGGCAGAAGGCAGTGCCAGTGGGCAGTGGGGCAGAAGGCAGCGTGCCAGTGGGCAGAAGGCAGCGTGCCAGTGGGCAGAAGGCAGCGTGCCAGTGGGCAGAAGGCAGCGTGCCAGTGGGCAGAAGGCAGCGTGCCAGTGGGCAGAAGGCAGCGTGCCAGTGGGCAGCAGGCAGCGTGCCAGTGGGCAGCAGGCAGCGTGCCAGTGGGCAGCAGGCAGCGTGCCAGTGGGCAGCAGGCAGCGTGCCAGTGGGCAGCAGGCAGCGTGCCAGTGGGCAGAAGGCAGCGTGCCAGGCAGCGTGCCAGTGGGCAGCAGGCAGCGTGCCAGTGGGCAGCAGGCAGCGTGCCAATGGGCAGAAGGCAGCGTGCCAGTGGGCAGAAGGCAGCGTGCCAGTGGGCAGCAGGCAGCGTGCCAGTGGGCAGCAGGCAAGAACACCATGATGGTGTCACGCCAAGGAGTTATGGCAGAGAGGTGAGGGGAATGAATGTAATAATGAAGGGAGGAATGAGGTGGGCATTCAGTCCTGTCTGTCCAGAGCTCTCAACTACCTCAAGTCCTGCCTGCTGGTCCTGGCATTGAGGGGAAATAGAGGGACAGTGAGTGACTGAGACGGGCTGAGAGCAGAGCAGAGGCAGGGATTGGAAGAGGCTGTGAGAAGGATAGAAAAGAGTGGAAGTGAGGGGGGAGAAATCAGAGGGAGAAATCCCCCTTATTCGGATCCCCATTAGCTGTTAATTTTTATTTTATATTTATGTTTCTACTTATACTTGCTACCATGATGAGGGATAATCCTGAATGAGTTGTGAATAATAATGAGTGAGAAAGTTGAAGACACAAATATCCCCCCAATAATGCTAACTTCCACTGTTATTGTAGTTGTGAGAGGTTAGCATGTCTTGGGGGTATGATATTTTATTTACAATTAAAGTTACTCCAAAATTACGCTTGGGCACAAAATAATCTGAAACACAACCAAAAAACAGAGCAAATGCATCCAACAAATGTGTAGAGTCACAAGCTTGATCAAGTCATTGTGTGCTATGGATATGGGATCAAATACTTAACTTTATACTACTTTAATTCACATAAGGGAATTTGTCCCAATACCCTTTTCCCCCTAAAATGGGTGGACTATATACAAAAAGTGGTGTAAATACCCTCAAATTAAAGCTGACAGTCTGCACTTTAACCTCGTAGTCATGGTATCATTTCAAAGTGCTGAAGTAAAGAGCCAAAACAACAAAAATGTGTCACTCTTCCAATACTTTTGGAGCTCACTGTGTCCTAAGTGAACCATCACTTATATCAAATTTTATTGGTCACATACACATATTCAGCAGATGTTATTGAGGGTATAGCGAAATGCTTGTTTGTGTTCCTAGCTCCAACTGTGCACTTCTTAAGAAATTGAAAATGATACATTGTGACAGAGCTGTACAAATACATTACTTATCAGGTTTGGATTCAGAATAATAAACCAGACATATAGCCAAGCTCTGACGGAGTCTACACTGTAAGCCGACGCATAGACATGAAGGTTGGTTTTAATAACAGCAACAGAACAGTGTGAAAGAAGACCAAATAAGCTAAGTGAAGATAATCTACCTGCTCTGTTAGCAGTGCTTTCCTAGCAAGTTGTTAGCATGGCTGGTCGGTTTACAGTCTGAGACCAAGCTGACACTGGGCATCTCTGACAAACTCTAAACGGCGCTAATGTTTAAAAAAAAAAGTTTTATTGTGTGTGTCACTCTCAGCATCTGACAGAGGGATTGGGGATTGTAGGCGGAGCAGTCAGGGAAAAACCATGTCGAGAGGGGAAGGAAGGAATACACAGTCAGCCTAAATGATAAACCATGTAGACGAGAGAGAAATACACATATTGAGCTTCAACAACAGCCCTATTGGACTACTCCAAGCAAGCTAAAGATGATCCCTTCCTACTAAGCAAAGAAGCGACTGAAGTCAACAAGCTGTGATTGTGAGTAGTGGGCCTATATTTTGTGATTAAAATGGGAGACTTTTGATGTAATGAATCGCAGTCATAATGTCACTCTTCTTTTTACTTGTCTCTCCATCAGAGTCTTGTAGCTTTAGCCAACTACTTTGTCAGCTACTACCAGGCTGGTTTAGTTTATCCATGTTTAAGTGGTCCGTATCGACTGCGTGAGTATCATGCCTACTGTCTAAAGACACACCACACAGATCCCCCGCTCAACCCACAGACAGCGCAGACACAGACCACTGGCCCTCTGCTCAATGAACAGACCGCACGACGGAGAATCACGCCTACTGTCTGTCAGTTTGGTCTGACTGTGGGTTGAGCAGAGGGCCAGAGGTGTGTCTGTGAATGGAGCACTGGGTCAGTTGGGGGTAGTCTATCTGGTGTCTGTGGGGTGAGCGGAGGTTCAGCTGGCTGTCTGTCATTTGGTCTGTGGATTGAGTTTAGTGTCAGTGGGGTGTGTTGGTTCTCTGTCGTGCTGTCTGTTGATTGAGCGGGGGATCAGTGTGGCGTGTCTTGTTGCTGAGTATTTAATGAGTATCGGTTTGTTCGCAGTCTCCCATCGCCAGGCGCTGATTTTAACGCTTAGCTGATTAACGTTCTTTATTTGCTCTAACGAGACATTAAGTAATTGCCTCTGCAAGGCCACTGGCATTCACTGGAGGTTTCCCTCCCTCTTTCCTCCTCTGCTCTCTCTTATCCCCCTCTTCTATCGTTCTCTGATGGAGTTCCCCATTGACCCAAGTTTGTGTCTAGTAGACTGATGTGGAAGGCAGGGAACAGTGCACACACAGTACTTATTGGCAGTAGTAAAGAAATGTGCATCTGAAGTAGGCCTAGCAATTAGAAGGAAAGACTCTTAACTTTAGTTTTGTTTTTGCCTCTTGCTCTGTTATTTTAAATAGGGTTATTTAGAATTTGTTTTGGCTTGAGCCACTTTTTTTCCGACTTGGGCTTTTCATCTATATTTATTTATTACACACTCCTCATATTTCTAGTTTATTTAAATTTTAAATCATTTTTGTGAAATATAATATACACTATCATACTAATAAGTACAGTACTTGGAATAGTTCGTATCACGTCTTGAAATATTTTCTTCTTTAAGATGATGGAGAAGCTGACTCATTATTCCAATGGCCAGGAACTGAAACACTAGATCTATTTTGAGACTTTCTCCACACATTTTCTCATCATTCCTGATTCCATAAAATGCACTGGAGCCGAGAATGGTTCTGAAAAAACTCCTTGTCAAGATGTAATACATTTTCCATGAATAATAATCACGGTTATTGAATATTTTGGTATTACGTTAATTCCTCTACTATAAAAAGGCATAAATTGGATTTCTCGCCATGAAAAATGGCTCCTTTATCATTTTGTCATCCCGCTAAAATGCACTTGACATGATGCAATTGAGTGTCATCTTTTTTTAAGATACATTTGTTGTTGAATAATCTTCCACTCTTCTGATAGTAATTCAGATTGTAGCTACTGCACATAAAATCAGCAAAAAAAGAAACGTCATCTCACTGTCAACTGCCTTTATTTTCAGCAAACTTAACATGTGTAAATATTTGTATGAACATAAGATTCAACAACTCTGACATAAACTGAACAACTGAGACATAAACTGAACAACTTCCAGTGATGTGACTAACAGAAGTGAAATAATGTGACCCTGAACAAAGGGGGGGGTCAAAGTGTCAAAAGTAACAGTCAGTGTCTGGTGTGGCCACACACTGCAGTACTTAATGCAGCTGATCTCCTCCTCATTGACTGCACAATATTTGCCAGTTCTTCCAGTGAGATGTTACCCCACTCTTCCACCAAGGCACCTGCAAGTTCCCGGGCATTTCTGGGGGGAATGGCCCTAGCCCTCACCCTCCGATCCAACATGTCCCAGACGTGCTCAATGGGATTGAGATCCAGGCTCTTCGCTGGCCATGGCAGAACACTGACATTCCTGTCCTGCAGGATATCACACACAGAGCGAATAGTATGGCTGGTGGCATTGTCATACTGGAGGGTCATGTCAGGATGAGCCTGCAGGAAGGGTACCACATGGGGGAGGAGGATGTCTTCCCTGTAACGCACAGTGTTGTGACGTTGTTGTCGGTGATGCCGGTGATGTCTGTTGAGGGCCTGCCTTACAACAGGCCTACAAGCCCTCAGTCCAGCCTCTCACAGCCTTTTGCAGACAGTCTGGAGGGATTGCACGTTCCTGGTGTATTTCGGGCAGTTGTTGTTGCTGTCCTGTATCTGTCCTACAGGTGTGATGTTCAGATTTACCGATCCTGTGCAGGTGTTACACGTGGTCTGCCACTGTGAGGATGATCATCTGTCCGTCCTGTCTCCCTGTAGTGCTGTCTTAGGCGTCTCGTTAGTACAGACATGGCAATTTATTGCCCTGGCCACATCTGCAGTCCTCATGCCTCCTTGCAGCATGCCTAAGGCACGTTCACGCAGTTTTCATAGCTGTGACCTTAATTGCCTACCGTCTGTAAGCTGTTAGTGTCTTAACAACTGTTCCACAGGTGCATGTTCATTAATTTTTATGGTTCATTGAACAAACATGGGAAACTGTGTTTAAACCCTTTACAATGAAGATCTGTGAAGTTATTTAGATTTTTACAAATTGTCTTTGAAAGACAGTGTCCTGGCTGAGTTTATTTATCAATTAACATCCCACTCAGCCTCGTAGACCAACACTACATCCCAAATGGTGCCCTATTCTCTATATAGTGCACTACTTTTGACTGGGTCTCATAGGGTTCTGGTCAAAAGTAGTGCACTATGTAGGGAGTAGGGTGCCATATGGGTTAGAGCATAATATCTCCCATTCTTACATTTTTATATATATATTTTTTTACCTTGTTTTTCTCCCCAATTTCGTGGAATCCAATTGTCTCATCGCTGCAACTCCTGTACAGCCTCGGGAGAGGCGAAGGTCGAGAGCCGTGCGTCCTCTGAAACACAACCCAACCAAGCTGCACTGCTTCTTGACACAATGCTCACTTAACCCGGAACCAGCCGCACCAATCTGTCAGAAGCAACACCGTGCACTTGGTGACCGTGTCAGCGTGCACTGCGTCCGGCCGGCCACAGGAGGTTCTAGTGCGTGATGGGACAAGGACATCCCTGCCGGCCAAACCCTCCCCTAACCCAGACGACACTGGGCCAATTGTGCGCCGCCCCATGGCTCTCCCGGTCGCGGCCAGCTGAAATTCTTGGACTCGAACCCAGAATCTCTAGTCGCTCAGCTAGTACAGCGATGCAGTGCCTTAGACCACTGCGCCACTCGGGAGGCCCCCATTAACTATACTTCCAATGATTTCTGTGAGACTGCAAATTCATTTCTTAATGGATTCTTCCGTATTTCACACTCTAGAAATGATCCCTCTTCTTTTCCTCTTCTTATCCTCCTCTTTTCTCCTTTAGTGGCAGCTCATCTAGAGTGATGACTCTCTGTTTATCTCTGCCTCAATAACAGGTGAAGTCGGTGGGGATAGTGTTAGTGTTATGTTGTGGTAAGTTTCAAGTTTTGTCACGTACACAAGTACAGTGTAATGTCTTTCTTGTAAACTCTTAATCAAGTAAGCAGTAAGATGTTCACATTGTGTGTAGACTATAGTATAGCTATACATACAGTTAGAGCCTAGTTCTCCCCATATTAGAGGTCTTCACGGGACTCGGGACACGGGACTCGGAAATGTGCCTGGGGCTTTCCCACCCGTACATGTTTTTCATAAATACATTTAAAAAACCTATAGAATCGTTCCAAATGGACTCGTGGACAACTATAAACGTTCCATATAGACCTGGTCGGATCCAGACCCAATCCGAGTGAGGGAAGCAGAAGAAAAGTCATTTTTTAAGCTACTTTTTTTAACCGGAGCTGATACAGAGCGAAAGGAGGGATACAGAGTGAATGGAGGGGGAGAGAGGTGCCTCTCTAGCAGATGGGGGAAGGGCCATACTGTGAGCAAGTGACACAGGGAGCAGGGAGGGAGAGATGAGACACCAACCAACCAAGCACACTTGGTTTAGTACGCTAATAGCTGTCATACAGCTAGATTATCAGATATGATTACTTAGTACCTGTCTTGACTGCATCAAACTGGGAGAAGCTAGTTAAGATAGCCTGCTCGGCTAATTAAGGCAGCATCCCACAGTTACAAATGACAACCAGTCCATTCAGAATATTAAGCAGCAGCCTACCTGTTGGCTTTTGGTCGTTGTAGCCTATCCTTCTCCTTGAACTTATCCGTCATTTTAATTACATCTTCCATTGATTCGATATCTCAAAAATGTTGCAACACACGAGGCTCTATGACTATAGCCTATTTCCGCTTTGATGACTTATGATTGGCCAACAACGACAACAAGCTACACGCGCCATGCTCCTCTCTTGTGTAAAGCAATAGCAGCAGCATAAGTTATAGAATTTCTCTCTCTCTACTGCAGCAGTCGAGGTTGGATCTCTACGGGCCCTTTTGGACAAGTCAGTTACCCAAGACCTGTGACAATCATATCAGCTCCTACCCAGACCTGTGAAATTATTTAGAATTCTGGATCCAGAACTGTTCGGGTCCCGGATCGGGTATAGGTCGATCCGCGAAGACCTGTACCCCACATCTGTCCAATTTATATGTCTATCATCTATGGCTCATGTATTTCTATGTGGCAGTGAGAGCCCTAGATACAGTACTGGTCCACTAGCCAAGCAACCAGCAGGCCGCAGAGAGAACAGCAACAACATCTCTGTGCATCTTTAATGACACTCAGTGCCAGTGCCATTTCAGATACAGCCATAGAAACAAATCTGAAATGCAGCTCTGCTCTCCTCTGCTCTGCTGCTGTACCATCGCCATGGTTACGTGATTGCGGCGCAAGCGTTGGACGTTGGTAGGTGAGTCGTACTGCTGGGTTGGTTGGCTGTAGAGGAGAAGCAGCTGTGTGTGTTGGCTGACTGCGTGGGCTGGGCTGGTGCTAGTCTAGTCCAGTGCAAAGCCTATGGCCGCAGGCAGTTATTTTCATCCTCTAGCTTGTGTCCTTTGTAGGCTATCATATGTTTACTATAGGAGGAAGCCACGCACACACACAGAGTGCATATCTATTTGTTTATTACCACACAATGTGTATTTCCATAAATCACAGATGGATTCACAATGCTCTCTCGCCTCTTTCCCTCACACTGTGTAATTACGCTCCCAGCATCACTTGTTTCTCAGCATCACTTGTTTCTATCTACTAAAACAACTTTGCCAGATTTGACTCTCATATTAATTATCCACTGTTTCAATTACCTACCTGAGAGGAATCTATGTGATAATCATTAACCAACACTAGGTTTAAGAATAGTTGGCATGTGTTAGTCAGGTTGGGTTAATCTAAGTGAGATTACTGATATCTGTGGCTTGTGGCCACTCTTGGCTCTGTGAAGACTATACAAGATGATATTGACACATCTAGATAAGACATACAGGCTTTCATAGACTCCATAACCATCTCTCCACAATGTTGTCAGCTAAGGGAAGCCTGATGAAGAAAATTCAGTTGTGAATGTAACACGTTTAGGGCAAAAATTTATTGTGAAAAACAAATGTTTTTAGACAAACAATCTGGGTACTCGGACTAGGTTGAAGATATACAGTATCACTCAGTTTGGACACCTACTCATTCAAGGGTTTTTCTTAATTTTGTACTATTTCCTACATTGTAGAATAGTAGTGAAAACATCAGAACTATGAAATAACACATGGAATCATGTTGTAACCCAAAAAGTGTTAAACAAATAACAAAATATATTTGAGATTTGTTTCTTCAAAGTAGCCACCCTTTGTCTTGATGACAGCTTTGCACACTCTTGGCATTCTCTCAACCAGCTTCACCTGGAATGCTTTTCCAACAATCTTGAAGGAGCTCCCACATATGCTGTGCATTTGTTTGCTGCTTTTCCTTCACTCTGTTGTCCAACTCATTCCAAACCGTCTCAATTGGGTTGAGATCGGATGATTGTGGAGGCCAGGTCATCTGATGCAGCACTCCATCACTCTTGGTCAAATAGCCCTTACACAGCCTGGAGGTGTGTTGGGTCATTGTCCTCTTGAAAAGCAAATGATAGTCCCACTAAGCACAAACCAGATGGGATGGCGTATCGCTGCAGAATGCTGTGGTAGCCATGCTGGTTAAGTGTGTTGTCAATTCTAAATAAATCACAGACAGTGTCACCGTCAAAGAACCATCACACCACCTCCTCCATGCTTCACGGTGGAAACCACACATGCGGAGATCATCCATTCATCTACTCTGCGTCTCACAGAGACACGGCAATTAGAACAAAAAATCTCAGTTGGACTCATAAACCGAAGAACAGATTTCCACTGGTCTAATGTCCATTGCTCATGTTTCTTTTCCCAAGCAAGTCACTTCTTCTTATTGGTGCACTTTACTAGTGGTTTCTTTGCAGCAATTCGACCATGAAGGCCAGATTCACGAGGTCTCCTCTGAACAGTTGATGTTGAGATGTGTCTGTTACTTGAAATCTGTGAGGCATTTATTTGGGCTGCAATCTGAGGTGCAGTTAACTGTGATGAACTTATCCTCTGCAGCAGAGGTAACTCTGGGTCTTTCTTTCCTGTGGCGGTCCTCATGAGAGCCAGTTTCATCAAAGCGCTGGATGGTTTTTGCGACTGCATTTGAAGAAACTTTTAAAGTTCTTAAAATGTTCCGGGTTGACTGACCTTCATGTCTTAAAGTAATCTTTGCTTATTTGAGCTGTTCTTGCCATAATGTGGATTTATAGGGCTAATAGGGATATCTTCTGTGTACCACCCCTGCCTTGTCACAACACAACTGATTGGCTGAAATACACGAAGAAGGAAAGAAATTCCACAAATTAACAAGGCTCACCTTTTTAATTGAAATGCATTCCAGGTGACTACCCCATGAAGCTGTTTGAGAGAATGCCAAGGGTGTGCAAAGCTGTTATCAAGGCAAAGGGTTTGATATGTTTTTATTTTTTTATTTTACTACATTGGATATGTGTTATTTCACATACAGTAGGGCAAAAAAGTATTTAGTCAGCCACCAATTGTGCAAGTTCTTCTACTTAAAAAGATGAGAGAGGCCTGTAATTTTCATCATAGGCCCACTTCAACTATGTCAGACAAAATTAGGAAAATAAATCCAGAAAATCACATTGTAGGATTTTTAATGAATTTATTTGCAAGCAAATTATGGTGGAAAATAAGTATTTGGTCACCTACAAACAAGCAATATCTCTGGCTCTCACAGACCTGTAGCTTCTTCTTTAAGAGGCTACTCTGTCCTCCACTCGTTACCTGTATTAATGGCACCTGTTTGAACTTGTTATCAGTATAAAATACACCTGTCCACAACCTCAAACAGTCACACTCCAAACTCCACTATGGCCAAGACCAAAGAGCTGTCAAAGGACACCAGAAACAAAATTGTTTGACCTGCACCAGGCTGGGAAGACTGAATCTGCAATAGGTAAGCAGCTTGGTTTGAAGAAATCAACTGTGGGAGCAATTATTAGGAAATGGAAGACATACAAGACCACTGATAATCTCCCTCGATCTGGGGCTCCACGCAAGATCTCATTCCGTGGGGTCAAAATGATCACAAAAACGGTGAGCAAAAATCCCAGAACCACATGGGGGGACCTAGTGAATGACCTGCAGAGAGCTGGGACCAAAGTAACAAAGCCTACCATCAGTAACACGCTACTCCACCAGGGACTCAAATCCTGCAGTGCCAGACGTGTCCCCCTGCTTAAGCCAGTACATGTCCAGGCCCGTCTGAAGTTTGCTAGAGAGCATTTGGATAACCCAGAAGAAGTTTGGGAAAATGTCATATCGTCAAATAAAACCAAGATATAACTTTTTGGTAAAAACTCAACTCGTCGTGTTTGAAGGACAAAGAATGCTGAGTTGCATCCAAAAAACACCATACCTACTGTGAAGCATGGGGGTGGAAACATCATGCTTTGGGGCGGTTTTTCTGCAAAGGGACCAGAACGACTGATCCGTGTAAAGGAAAGAATGAATGTGGCCATGTATCGTGAGATTTTGAGTGAAAACCTCCTTCCATCCGCAATGGCATTGAAGATGAAACGTGCCTGGGTCTTTCAGCATGACAATGATCCCAAACACACCGCCCTGGCAACGAAGGAGTGGCTTCGTAAGAAGCATTTCAAGGTCCTGGAGTGGCCTAGCCAGTCTCCAGATCTCAACCCCATAGAAAATCTTTGGAGGGAGTTGAAAGTCCGTGTTGCCCAGCAACAGCACCAAAACATCACTGCTCTAGAGGCGATCTGCATGGAGGAATGGGCCAAAATACCAGCAACAGTGTGTGAAAACCTTGTGAAGACTTACAGAAAACGTTTGACCTCTGTCATTGCCAACAAATGGTATTTAACAAAGTGTTGAGATAAACTTTTGTTATTGACCAAATACTTATTTTCCTCCATAATTTGCAAATAAATTCATTAAAAATCCTACAATGTGATTTTCTGGATTTTTTTTCTTCTCATTTTGTCTGTCAAGGTTGAAGTGTACCTATGATGAAAATTACAGGCCTCTCTCATCTTTTTAAGTGGGTGAACTTGCACAATTGGTGGCTGACTAAATACTTTTTTTGCCCCACTGTATACAATGTAGAAAATGGTAAAGAAAGAAAAACCCTTGAATGAGTGGGTGTGTCCAAATGTTTGACTCTACATGCCATCCAAGTTGTCACAGACTCTAAAATAATTACTACACAATTTTTCCCAGTTAAGGTAAGCCGGATAAAGCCTCCTGCAGGCTGCCATTAGCAACTAAATTATCCTTATGTGTTCTGTGTGCAATTTTAAAATAATTGGTTCAGTTACATCGCTATGCATATGATCTATTAGAAGCAATTATTGGTTCCATGATTGTTTTTCCCAACAACAAAAAATGTCACACAAAGATTGCAGACTGGAAGCTGTGGTATCTGAACGGCCAATAAGAAGCCGCTTGGCAGATGTAGAGGAGGGGAGGACCTGTGTTAGGCTGATAGTGGAACAGACTCATGGAAACGCACACACACTAAAATCCACCCTTCCACACTCAATTGGGGAATGGGGAAAATCACCATGTATAATGCCTTGCAAAGGTATTCACCCCCTTGGTGTTTTTCCCTGTTTTGTTGCATAACAACTTGTAATTTAAATAGATATTTATTTGGATTTCATGTAATGAACATTCAGAAAATAGTTCAAATTGGCGAAGTGAAAAAGAAAGAAGCTTTTTTCCAAAATAAATAAATAATTAAAACGGAAAAGTGGTGCATGCATATGTATTCACCCCCCTTGCTATGAAGCCCCTAAATAAGATCTGGTGCAGCCAATTACCTTCAGAAGTCACATAATTAGTTAAATAAAATCCACCTGTGTGCAATCTACGTGTCACATGATCTCAGCATATACAGTATATCACAAAAGTGAGTACACCCCTCACATTTTTGTAAATATTTGAGTATATCTTTTCATGTGACAACACTGAAGAAATGACACTTTGCTACAATGTAAAGTAGTGAGTGTACAGCTTGTATCACATTGTACATTTTCTGTCCTCAAAATAACTCAACACACAGCCATTAATGTCTAAACCACTGGCAACAAAAGTGAGTACACCCCTAAGTGAAAATGTCCAAATTGGGCCCAATTAGCCATTTTCAATCCCCGGTGTCATGTGACTCGTTAGTGTTACAAGGTCTCAGGTGTGAATGGGGAGCAGGTGTGTTTGGTGTCATCGCTTTCACAATTCCTCATACTGACTGGTCACTGGAAGTTCAACATGGCACCTCATGGCAAAGAACTCTGAGGATCTGAAAAAAATAATTGTTGCTCTATATAAAGATGGCCTGGGCTATAAGAAGATTGCCAAGACCCTGAAACTGAGCTGCAGCACGGTGGCCAAAACCATACATCGGTTTAATTGGACAGGTTCTACTCAGAACAGGCCTCGCCATGGCCGACCAAAGATGTTGAGTGCACGTGCTCAGCGTCATAACCAGAGGTTGTCTTTGGGAAATAGACGTATGAGTGCTGCCAGCATTGCTGCAGAGGTTGAAGGGGTGGGGGGGATCAGCCTGTCAGTGCTCAGACCATATGCCGTACACTGCAGCAAATTGGTCTGCATGCCTGTCATCCCAGAAGGAAGCCTCTTCTAAAGATGATGCACAAGAAAGCCCGCAAACAGTTTGCTGAAGACAAGCAGACTAAGGACATGGATTACTGGAACCATGTCCTGTGGTCTGATGAGACCAAGATAAACTTATTTGGTTCAGATGGTGTCAAGCGTGTGTGGCGGCAACCAGGTGAGGAGTACAAAGACAAGTGTGTCTTGCCTACAGTCAAGCATGGTGGTGGGAGTGTCATGGTCTGGGGCTGCATGAGTGCTGCCGGCACTGGGAGCTACAGTTCATTGAGGGAACCATTAATGCCAACATGTACTGTGAAATACTGAAGCCGAGCATGATCCCCTCCCTTCGGAGACTGGGCCGCAGGGCAGTATTCGAATATTATAACAACCCCAAACACACCTCCAAGACGACCACTGCCTTGCTAAAGAAGCTGAGGTTAAAGGTGATGGACTAGCCAAGCATGTCTCTAGACCTAAACCCTATTGAGCATCTGTGGGGCATCCTCAAATGGAAGTTGGAGGAGTGCACCAGCTCCGTGATGTCATCATGGAGGAGTGGAAGAAGACTCCAATGGCAACCTGTGAAACTCTGGTGAACTCCATGCCCAAGAGGGTTAAGGCAGTGCTGGAATATGATGGTGGCCACACAAAATATTGACACTTTGGGCCCAATTTGGACATTTTCACTTAGGGGTGTACTCACTTTTGTTGCCAGCGGTTTAGACATTAATGGCTGTGTGTTGTTATTTTGAGAGGACAGAAAATTTACACTGTTATACAAGCTGTACACTCACTACTTTACATTGTAGAAAAGTGTAATTTCTTCAGTGTTGTCACATGGAAAGATATACTCAAATATATTTACAGAAATGTGAGAGGTGTACTCACTTTTGTGATATACTGTATACACATGTTCTGAAAGGCCCCGGAGTCTGCAACACCACTAAGCAAGGGGCACAACCAAGCAAGCGGCACTATGAAGGAACTCTCCAAACAGGTTAGGGTCAAGGTTGTGGAGAAGTACAAATCAGGGTTGTGTTATAATTTCTTTTTATCAGAAACCTTGAACATCCCTCGGAGCACCATTTTAAAATCCATTATTTAAAAAATGGAACGATATGGCACCACAACAAACCTGCCAAGAGCGGGCCGCCAACCAAAACTCACAGACCAGGGAAGGAGGGCATTAATCAGAGAGGCAACAAAGAACCCAAAGATAACCCTGAAGGAGCTGCAAAACTCCAAAGCGGAGATTGGAGTATCTGTCCATAGGACCACTTTAAGCCATACACCCGATAGAGCTGAGTTTTACTGAAGAGAGGTGAGAAAAAAGCCATTGATTAAAGACAAAAATAAGCAAACATGTTTGGTGTTTGCCAAAAGGCATGTGGGATACTCCCTAAACATATGGAAGAAGGTACTCTGGTCAGATGAGACTAAAATTGAGCTTTTTGTCCATCAAAGAAAACGCTATGTCCTCACGCTAACACCGCACATAACCCGGAGAACACAGTGAAGCATGGTGATGGTAGCATCATGCTTTTGGGATGTTTTTCGTCAGTAGGGACTGGGAAACTGGTCAGAATTGAAGGAATGATGGATGGCACTAAATACAGGGAAATTCTTGAGGAGAAACCTGTTTGTCTTCCAGAGATTTGAGACTGGGATGGAGGTTCATCTTCCAACAGGACAATGACCCTAAGCATACTGCTAAAGCAACACTCGAGAGGTTTAAGGGGAAACATTTAAATATCTTGGATTGGCCTAGTCATAGCCCAGAACTCAATCCAATTGAGAATCTTTGGTATGACTTAAAGATTCCTGTACACCAGCAGAACCCATCCAACTTGAAGGAGCTGGGGCAGTTTTGCCTTGAAGAATGGGCAAAAATCCCAGTGGCTAGATGTGCCAAACTTATAGAGACATATCCGAAGAGACTTGCAGCAATAATTACTGCAAAAGGTGGCTCTACAAAGTATTGACTTTGGGGGGGTGAATAGTTATGCACACTCAAGTTTTCAGTTTCTTTGTTTGTTTCACAATAAAAAATATTTTGCATCTTCAACTAACATCAAGGCGGTGGCCCGTTCCTGTAGGTTCATGCTCTACAACATCCGCAGAGTACGACCCTGCCTCACACAGGAAGCGGCACAGGTCCTAATCCAGGCACTTGTCATCTCCCGTCTGGATTACTGCAACTCGCTGTTGGCTGGGCTCCCTGCCTGTGCCATTAAACCCCTACAACTCATCCAGGTTAGCCCGAGGTTCAACAAAACCCCGCTCCTCCGCTCTCTCCACTGGCTTCCAGTTGAATGCCGCTACAAGACCATGGTGCTTGCCTTGGAGCTGTGAGGGGAATGGCACCTCAGTACCTCCAGGCTCTGATCAGGCCCTACACCCAAATAAGGGCACTGAGTTCATCCACCTCTGGCCTGCTCGCCTCCCTACCATTGAGGAAGTACAGTTCCCGCTCAGCCCAGTCAAAACTGTTCGCTGCTCTGGCTCCCCAATGGTGGAACAAACTCCCTCACGACGCCAGGACAGCGGAGTCAATCACCACCTTCCGGAGACACCTGAAACCCCACCTCTTTAAGGAATACCTAGGATAGGATAAAGTAATCCTTCTCACCCCCCTTAAAATATGTGATGCACTATTGTAAAGTGGCTGTTCCACTGGATGTCATAAGGTGAATGCAAATTTGTAAGTTCTGGATAAGAGCGTCTGCTAAATGACTTAAATGTAAATGTAAATGTTCAAAGTGGTAGGCATGTTGTGTAAATAAAATGATACAACCCCCCCCCCCCCCAGGTTATGAGGCAACAAAATAATAATGCCTAGTGGTTGGAGCATTGGGCCAGTAACCGAAAGGTTGCTGTATCGAATCCCTGAGCTGGCAAGGTAAAAATCTGTTCTGCCTCTGAGAAAGGCAGTTTTAACCCACTGTTCCCCGGGCGGCCAAAGACATGCATGGTTCTATTTTGGAATTTGTGATTGTAGAGCTGCAGCACTAGTTTTACCAGCCCTCTCTTTCTAATCTGTAGGCAAAAGGCTAATGAACCCAGATGATCACAACACCAGGCTCTAGGGATGTGTGTGTGTGTGTGTGTGTGTGTGTGTGTGTGTGTGTGTGTGTGTGTGTGTGTGTGTGTGTGTGTGTGTGTGTGTGTGTGTGTGTGTGTGTGTGTGTGTGTGTGTGTGTGTGTGTGTGTGTGTGTGTGTGTGAGCGTGAGCGTGAGCGTGAGCGAGAGAGCGATGGCGTGTGCTTGTGCGCTGCATATATGTAGGGCTGTCCCTGACTTTATAAATCTTGGTATACCGAGTGTCATCTGTTCTTTCAACCAATCAATCAATTGGTCTAAGTTGTATCACTTGTAGGTTTTCATATATAGACATCCTATGTGTTTTAATCAACTATATGCACTGAGCTTGTCTGATGCTTTAAGTGCCCTGTTTGATAAATAATTAAGACTCACAAATGACCTGACCACAATTGATTTGATTGTGCTGGGCAGGACTCAAACTGGCTGTGTTTTAAACAAATGACAGCGAGTGATAGTGTGACGAGCACCCATTGTCGCTCTCTCCTCCCTACTGCACCGTCCACCACAGAACATTAACAGTGTTTATTGCGTTGTGGGTTTTGCTGAAGCTGCAACATAATTACAGCCATTTCTGACTGAAAAGTTATCTTGCCGAAATCCCTCATTTGTTTAGGAAAAACATTCCCTGTGCCCTCAACCCTTGCTTTCTTTACGTGAGGCATATGCATCGCATGCACGTGACCAATAGGGTCTGACCTATAGCATATCATAATCACATCAATAAATTGGTTATAACAAATGCTGAACACTGTAAAACATGTGGCAGCGAAATAGATGCGAATGACATGACAAACTCGAAAGGGGGGGAATGTTTGGTTGCTCAGGGGATAAAGGGGAAGTCAGATGTGTGGAATACATTTTAGTAGTTGTGTAAAGCATAGCAAATATTAAAAACAGCCGAATTTGTGAAATTGTTTATCCGACATGTTGTGGTCTCGATCGACCAACAGCCTATCGATCAAACAATCGACCGGTTGCGTGCGGCTTGGTGCTATTAAACAAACACAGATCCTGCTTGTGTTCCCTGTTTATCTTATTTCTGTATATATATATATATATATATATATGTGTGTGGATGATTTATAAAGCCAGGCACATTTAACTGCAACAGCTATCCAACACGGGGAGAAAGCGCATTTGTATAATATTTTTTATTTGTGTGGCACCATTGTTCTTACCTAATAATAACCATATACAATTTCAGTAGCACATGTCTTAGACTGATGGACCGTGCCACCCAACAGCCTCCACAGTGGATCAGTACACTCGAATCAGACAGGTGCCTTGTAGGCTACACCATGACCATTTTCTTTATTTTTTCTTTATCTCGATTGACCAACAGCCTATCGACTAAACAATCGACCAGTTGACTTATTGGGGTTCAGCCCTAGTGTGTGTATGTGTTTGCTTGTTCCTGTGTACTAGTGTGTGTCTAGCCATACACCTGTATCCCGCTATTAATGGTCAAACACCTTTATCTCACCCTCCCATGGACTGGGCTTCACCTCGTATGGCTGCATCCCTGTTCTCTGGCCCTCTGTTCTCTATTGTCCCTCTTTCTCTCTGGTTCCTGTGTCCAGTCAGTGTGATGTTCAGTGCCTGTGTCCTCGCTCCTGCTCTGTCTCTCTGTCTGTGTGCTTGTGATGCTCAGTGGCCATGTCACCTTGCCTCTGTAGTGGCTGATCACAGGCTACAGCCCCTCTCTTTCTCCTGACGATACGCTTCGACAGATGGCATGGTCCTATCGTTCCAGAGGGAGGGAGAGTGTGTGTTTGTGCAGAGCTTGGGACTTTTCACTCTGCCTATTTAACCCTCATAATCTGACTGCTTACCTATAATGCCCGTAACATACTCTTACTGACACGTTCTTCCTCTCAGCAAAAGGCTCTTATTATTGCATATGAACTACACCTTGGGTTTGTGTGTCATGTTGACTCATAGAAATAGAACTCATTCAGGCTTTGTGGCGTCTACTACTGATGACGTCAGAAACTGAGTGGTGGCCCCGTGACTTGTCTTAGTAAAGAGTGTGTAGGGGAGAGATGTAGAGTGAGTGTGTGGCTGAATAAAGCAGAGAATACTGTGTAGGTGACTCAGATCTCCCAGTATAACAAAGGAAATCATTTGCTGTGCTTCCTTCGTAATGGAAATGCACTACTTTAGCATTGTCCCAGGCTTCAGTTCCTCCAGTGACCACAGGGGGAGCTGTTGATTTGTGGAACAAGTAGTACAGACGAATAGAAACACAGCGCCTTCTTTCTTGTACCCTTGTTCATGCATAGTCTGAGTTAGCCCCAATTCCACATCAACCCCCTTACCCCCAAGACACCTGTACACACTCCTTCCTATACAAGTGTCTCCCCTACCCTCACCTCACTTGAACAGAACAATGTTAAACTGGCCATTAAGACGACCTGGGGAGGGTCTGATTTGTATTAAGGCAGTGGTCACCAAGTCGAGATCTACCACTCAGATAAAAAAAAAACGACTTAATAAAAATAGCTCTGTAGGAATGAGGTTTGTGCAGCAGGTCTAATATGATTGGCCTGCCAATATTGTTCTTCTCAGACCATATTATATTTCAAAACTCGTGCTTGTTGCATCACTTGCTAGGCACAGCTGAGCATAAATTGAAAAAAATTGCTTTTTTATTTTACTGGACTTGATCTGTATCTGATGGTCAGTCTCAGCGGAGGAAAGGAGAGAGCAGCAGAGTGTCTGTCTCTCATGACCCCTGCACTCTCTTTTCCTCTGGTGAGACTGAACAGAGGGGACAGTCTTCCACCTGATGGGGCAACTGGAGTCGCACCACTTTATTTCTGCCTCATGCACGAATTTATGGTGTTTGCATGACCAGAACAAGTGAAATATTCTTCGATATTAAAATAGACACGACAAGCTGCTAATAACAAAAACGGAACATATTGATACACTTGGATACTTCATTCTTTGCAGCTGCAGTGCTGATTGTAGCACAAGTGGAAGTAGGGATAAGCGTATTTTATGTTTTGTAAAAGTGTTGGAGAAAAAAACTGTGACAGTGCTGAATTCTTTGATAGTTTCGTGGAAGCTGTAGGCACGTTGATATGAGCTCTCCTGGTCTGCCGGATAGACGGAGTTTGTCCCTTCAGACAAATTAAACAGTTAAAAATGGGAAGACTTCGCCCATCCGGGGTGCAGGGCTTCTGAATCAAGTGGACCTACTGACAGCAGCGCAAGACAAATAGAAATAGATAGAGAGGAGCGCAAGGCTATATCGTTGGCTTTTCTACAGACATTTTTGGTGATCGACCAGTCGATCGCAATCGACCGGTTGGTGACCACTGTATTAAGGGCTCATGAAAAGGCTCTCCCCAATCTATCCATCCAGCCATTCCTTCTCCCTGTCCATATTAGAGCCTGTCTTCAGCAGTTTGTCTCTTCTCTCTTCTCCCTATTTACCTGAGGGCGGCTGCTGCTCACCTCCCCTGGTGTTACCTGTCAGAGTAGCCACTGAGGACACTCAAACGTAATAGGCGGCTGGCCAGTGATGTGTATAAAGAGAGAATGGTTCGTCAGGTGTGTGAGAGTAGTAGAGTGTGATTAATCAGTATCATCTCTCTCTAGTGTTCCACTCTGTTGCAGTTGTCAAGAATGTGTCAAAACCTACATACAGCCCTCCCTAAAAGCCCACACCATATCTGTCACACACACCTCATGTTCCCCACGCCTCACCTAATCAATCGGGTTATATGTTCATGATCCCATATGGCACCCATCAGCGTGATAACAAATTATATTACACCTGGTCTATATTAACCCAGGTCGACACATGATGGACATGTAGAGGTAATTAGAAGGACGTATGGTTAACAAGGCAACAAATTATTCTATTTTTTCATTTGCTGTATGTATGGCTTATAGGTATTCCTTATGGGAAACATGTTGCGCATGAGAAGATGCATATACAGTTGAAGTCGGAAGTTTACATACACTTAAGCTGGAGTCATTAAAACTCGTTTTTCAACCACTCCACACATTTCTTGTTAACAATCTATAGTTTTGGCAAGTCGATTAGGACATCTACTTTGTGCATGACACAAGTCATTTTTCCAACAATTGTTTACAGACAGATTATTTAACTTAGAATTCACTGTATCACAATTCCAGTGGGTCAGAAGTTTACATACACTAAGTTGACTGTGCATTTAAACAGCTTGGGAAAATTGCAGAAAATGGTGTCATGGCTTTAGAAGCTTCTGATAGGATAATTGACATAATTTTTAATTAAAAAAAAGGAAACCTATTATTCTGACATTTCACATTCTTAAAATAAAGTGGGGATCCTAACTGACCTAAAACAGGTCATTTCTGCTTGGATTAAATGTCAGGAATCGTGAAAAACTGACTAACACAAATGGGACAGGAGATATGCTTGTTCAAAGTCTGGAATTTGGTGTCTGCGATATCATATGTGACTAAAAGAACATAAGTATTAGGGTTTAATATTTTCCAAGTATTTTACAAATGTTACATCCCGGGAATAATTCACCTTTCTTCCGGGTAACCCGGTATTTCCCGCCAAAACCGGAAGTGTCATTGAAAGCATTATAAATCATATAAATATGTCTGGATTTTATTAGAGCTTTCATCAGCATGGAAATTTTAACCTGATGCTTCCCGAGTCTGATGAGACTTATATATTATATATTATATATTATATATTATAGTATATATGTAATATATTAAATACACGGCATATATATTATATATTAAATACAAATATATATTAAATATACTACTCAAAAAAAAAAAGGGAACACTAAAATAACACATCCTAGATCTGAATGAATGAAATATTCTTATTAAATCGTTTTTTCTTTACACAATTGAATGTGCTGACAACAAAATCACACAAAAATTATCAATGGAAATCAAATTTATCAACCCATGGAGGTCTGAATTTGGAGTCACACTCAAAATTAAAGTGGAAAACCATACTACAGGCTGATCCAACTTTGACATAATGTCCTTAAAACAAGTCAAAATGAGGCTCAGTAGTGTGTGTGGCCTCCACGTGCCTGTATGCCCTCCCTACAATGCCTGGGCATGCTCCTGATGAGGTGGCGGATGATCTCCTGAGGGATCTCCTGCCAGACCTGGACTAAAGCATCCGCCAACTCCTGGACAGTCTGTGGTGCAACGTGGCGTTGGTGGATGGAGCGAGACATGAGATGTCACAGATGTGCTCAATTGGATTCAGGTCTGGGGAACGGGCGGGACAGTCCACAGCATCAATGCCTTCCTCTTGCAGGAACTGCTGACACACTCCAGTCACATGAGGTCTAGCATTGTTTTGCATTCGGAGGAACCCAGGGCCAACCGCACCAGCATATGGTCTCACAAGGGGTCTGAGGATCTCATCTCAGTACCCAATGGCAGTCCGGCTACCTCTGGAGAGCATATAGAGGGCTGTGCGGCCCCCCAAAGAAATGCCACCCCACACCATGACTGACCCACCACCAAACCGGTCATGCTGGAGGATGTTGCAGGCAGCAGAACGTTCTCCACGGCGTCTCCAGACTCTGTCACGTCTGTCACGTGCTCAGTGTGAACCTGCTTTCATCTGTGAAGAGCACAGGGCGCCAGTGGCGAATTTGCCAATCTTGGTGTTCTCTGGCAAATGCCAAACGTCCTGCACGGTGTTGGGCTGTAAGCACAACCCCCACCTGTGGACGTCGGGCCCTCATACCACCCTTATGGAGTCTGTTTCTGACAGTTTGAGCAGACACATGCACATTTGTGGCCTGCTGGAGGTCCTTTTGCAGGGCTCTGGCAGTGCTCCTCCTGCTCCTCCTTGCACAAAGGCGGAGGTAGCGGTCCTGCTGCTGGGTTGTTGCCCTTCTACGGCCTCCTCCACGTCTCCTGATGTACTGGCCTGTCTCCTGGTAGCACCTCCATGCTCTGGACACTATGCTGACAGACACAGCAAACCTTTTTGCCACAGCTCGCATTGATGTGCCATCCTGGATGAGCTGCACTACCTGAGCCACTTGTGTGGGTTGTAGACTCTGTCTCATGCTACCACTAGAGTGAAAGCACCGCCAGCATTCAAAAGTGACCAAAACATCAGCCAGGAAGCATAGGAACTGAGAAGTGGTCTGTGGTCACCACCTGCAGAACCACTCCTTTATTGGGGGTGTCTTGTTAATTGCCTATAATTTCCACCTGTTGTCTATTCCATTTGCACAACAGCATGTGAAATTTATTGTCAATCAGTGTTGCTTCCTAAGGGGACAGTTTGATTTCACAGAAGTGTGATTGACTTGGAGTTACATTGTGTTGTTTAAGTGTTCCCTTTATTTTTTTGAGCAGTGTACATTTTTTGAGCCCAACATTAATGACATTTAACGAGCCCGATCCCCCCCCAAAAGTTCAAATGATCTTGCTGTTACCCAATACATATATGATATAGGCTACTGCACATTACGCACGACAGAAAAAGAGAAAATTTCCATAGATGTAGCCAGCAATATGCTCTCTTGAGTACATAAATGAAACCTGCTCCAGCACCAGGAATTGTGCACATCGTTCAAATAATGCTAAAGCAGAAGATAACATGCCACTCTGGTTCAGCACATTGCCTTCAAAGTTACAAGTACAGGCTAGCGAATTGGGATTTTAATTTGGAAATATATTAGGGCCTATTTGTATAATTAGTAGGCTTACGCATACAGTATATAGCTTTAATAATATTTCCCCTAATGTTATTAGCCTACCTCTTTCTCTCTCTATCGTTGCTTCATTCATTCCTCGCCTTTCAACAGGTAAATGCAATACGTTTTGTTGTCCTCATCTTCATCATTCTAATAACGTCCTTTAATAATATAGGACTGGAATTAGAGGCAGATGGCTTTCACTTCTCTTCACAAACATTGAATGTTTATGGGCCTGAATAAATAACTGCTATAGTCTACCGCCATCGCAGGTTCGCTCTTCTTTTGGCTGCCGTGTTTAACATTCATCAAAAATTAGCTTGTGTCCCTCTTCGAATTGTCTATTGGTATAAGAAATGCAAAAGAGCTAAGTAGTGTTTTTTTAATGAGAGGCCAGCGGAGCACAGGTGCTTGCGTATTGCGCATTAGACAGAGGCTATAAGCTTATCATGCATAATCCATCATTATTTAGCTAAATAAAAGGCTAATACCGCATTGAATGTATTACCCGAAAGAAGTAGGCTAGGACATCTATATATAGGATTGTATATCAATCAAGAACAGGATTATCTATTTTGGATGCAATTTAAATAGAGTTAATGGAGAGAGCGAGAAAGACTGAAAGTGCTCACACGTGCATTGATTCAAAGCAACAATTTTCAAGTGATAGGCTGATTACAAAATCTGCAGCGACAATTAAGAAATATATATCTTTGCAATTACAAAATAATATGATCCCCCCCGAAAGCCAGATGGAGATGGGTAAATTAGACAAGACTTCAGTCTTTATATTACCTATCAGAAGAAAAGAAAGTTACCATGATGAGATGATTGGTCTACATGCATTGTGAACTGCGTTGCATACGGCGAGGGGCTGTCTGTTCCCACCCTGAGTGTTGATTCATCATGCAGAGGACTTAGCAAAGCAAGATTTAGACATGACATATCATTTAGCAGGTCCATTTCACGCTATGCTGTTCATATAGATAATTCACTGGTTTCTCAGTTATTCATCCTGGTCAAAGGGAGTGGTTTTGGGCAGTAAATCTCGGTAACCGGGTTCCCACCATTCAACCCTTGTATGTATGTACACTACCGTTCAAAAGTTTGGGGTCACTTAGAAATGTCCTTGTTTTTGAAAGAAAAGCAAATAACATCAAAATAAGTACAGTGTAGACATTGTTAATGTTGTAAATGACTATTGCAGCTGGAAACGGTAGATTTTTTAATGGAATATAAGCGTACATTTATCAGCAAACATCACTCCTGTGTTCCAATGTCACACTGTGTTAGCTAATCCAAGTTTAGCATTTTAAAAGGCTAATTGATCATTAGACAACCCTTTTGCAATATGTTACCCACGGATGGACTTCATTGCTGATGTAGAGCTTCATAATCTGGCTTTTGAAGATATTATGCATGGTTTAGATGATAGGTCTATGTGCAGAGAACATACTGAAAGAGTAAGATGGCACTAAAATTGTTATCAGTATTTTTTTTAAATATAGATTAGTGCTGTATATTTGAATGACTGTGGAGAGTAGATGTAGTTGAATGACTATGGTTGTAGATGTAGTAAGAAGCATCAGTCTGCATAACCACAGCAACTCGCCCAAGCCTCCCCCATTTCTCCTTCACCCAAATCCGGATAGCTGATGTTCTGAAAGCGCTGCAAAATCTGGCCCCCTCAAATCAGCCGGGCTAGACAATCTGGACCCTCTCTTTCTAAAATGATCTGCCAAAATTGTTGCAACCCCTATTACTAGCCTGTTCAACCTCTCTTTCGTGTCGTCTGAGATTCCCAAACATTGGAAAGCTGCTGCGATCATCCCCCTCTTCAAAGGTGGAGACACTCTAGACCCAAACTGCTACAGACGTATATCTCTCTTACCCTGCCTTTCTAAGGTCTTCGAAGCCAAGTTAACAAACAGATTACCAACCATTTCGAATCCCACCGTACCTTCTCCGCTATGCAGTCTGGTTTCAGAGCTGGTCATGGGTGCACCTCAGCCACGCTCAATGTCCTAAACAATATCAGAACCGCCATCGATAAGAGACATTACTGTGCAGCTGTATTCATCGACCTGGCCAAGGCTTTCGATGTTGTCAATCACCCCATTCTTATCGGCAAACAGTCTTGCTTTCTCAAATGATTGCCTCGCCTGGTTCATTAACTACTTCTCTGATAGAGTTCAATGTGTCAAATCGGAGGGCCTGTTGTCTGGACTTCTGGCAGTCTCTATGGGGGTGCCACAGGGTTAAATTCTCAGGCCGACTCTCTTCTCTGTATACATCCATGATGTCACTCTTGCTGCTGGCGATTCTCTGATCCACCTCTACGCACACAACACCATTCTGTGTATTTCTGGCCCTTCTTTGGGCACTGTGTTAACTAACCTCCAGACGAGCTTCAATGCCATATCTCTCCTTCCGTTACCCCCAACAGCTCTTAAATGCAAGTAAAACTAAATGCATGCTCTTCAACCGATCGCTGCCCGCACGTCCAGCATCACTACTTTGGACGGTTCTGACTTAAAATATGTGGACAACTACAAATACCTAGGTGTCTGGTTAGACTGTAAACTCTCCTTCAAGACTCGCATCAAACATCTACAATCCAAAATTAAATCTAGAATCGGCTTCCTATTTCGCAACAAAGCCTCCTTCACTCATGCTGCCAAACACACCCTCGTAAAACTGACCATCCTCGGCGATGTCATTTACAAAATAGCCTCCAACACACTACTCAACAAATTGGATGCAGTCTATCACAGTGCCATTCGTTTTGTCAACAAAGCCCCATATACTACCCACCACTGTTACCTGTACGCTCCTGTTGGCTGGCCCTCGCCTCATACTCGTCGCCAAACCCACTGGCTCCAGGTCATCTACATGTCTCTGCTAGGTAAAGCCTTGCCTTATCTCAGCTCACTGGTCACCATAGCAGCACCCAACCATAGCACGCGCTCCAACAGGTATATCTCACTGGTCACCCCCAAAGCCAAATCTTACTTTGGCCGCCTTTCCTTCCAGTTCTCTGCTGCCAATGACTGGAACGAACTGCAAAAATCACTGAAGCTGGAGACTCATATCTCCCTTACTAGCTTTAAGCACCAGCTGTCAGAGCAGCTCACAGATCACTGCACCTGTACATAGCCCATCTGTAAATAGCCCATCCAACTACCGTATCCCCATACTGTATTTATTTATCTTGCTCCTTTGCACCCCAGTATCCCTACTTGCACATTCATCTTCTGCACATCAATCACTCCAGTGTTTAATTGTTATATTGTAATTACTTTGCCACCATGGCCTATTTATTTACTTTTTCTACAGTATTATTGACTGTATGTTTGTTTATTCCATGCGTAAGTCTGCGTTGCTGTATGTGTCAAACTGCTTTGCTTTATTCTTGGCCAGGTCGCAGTTGTAAATGAGAACTTGTTCTCAACTAGCCTACCTGGTCAAATAAAGGTGAAATACTTGTATTTGTATTTTTATAATGTAAGTAATGTGTGTGTGAATGGGGGTGGAGAGGAAATTGACACATTAACAGGTGTTGTTAGAGAGACCCTCCATGAAGCGCTGAGAACAACCATCTGTACCACTACACTTCATCAAGGAGAGAGACTCCCCAGGCTCTCTTCATGAACATCATTCTCTTATTTTTTTCCCAGTTTAATAGAAGGCCCCTGCTGTGATGCTGGTAGACCCAATTCACTCTTATTTTCTCTCTCTCTCTCTCTCTCTCTCTCTCTCTCTCTCTCTCTCTCTCTCTCTCTCTCTCTCTCTCTCTTTCTCTCTTTCTCTCTTTCTCTCTTTCTCTCTTTCTCTCTTTCTCTCTCGGTACAGAGGAGGAGGTGGAGAACTTTGATGTGTCCAGCTTGCAGGAGGAGACTTTGCGGAACATCGAGGCTGACAGTTTCTGGTGCATGAGCAAGCTGTTGGACGGCATTCAGGTACATGGATTCTCCTTTCCTTTCCGCTGTTTACATTCACTGTGTGCCTGTGTGTGTGCGCTTGTGTGTGTGTGTAGCACCGCCCCAGGAGAGAACGGTTAGGCGTGTGTATATTTATGTGGAGTAGTAGTTCCAGGGGTGCAGTTATGATGTGTGTGTGTGTGTGTGTTGATTTGGCCACAAACATGAATGCATACAGGTTTAGTCACAATAGGTTCCCCTGTGTGTAGGTTAGTTGCTCCCTCCCACCTTCCCCCTCTGTTCCATCTCTTCAGTATTAGAGTGTGTGGTACATATTTTCTTTCTGCACTGTTGCCGTAGCCAAATACAGCCTTTTACCTGTCAGCCTGGTGGCGGGCAGCGTTAAGCATATCACCCAGGGAACTGGTCCGCCTCCTCACTTTCTCGCTCTCTTTGTCGCTTATTGATTTACAGCCATAACATTAGAGCCCCGTGTGTGTGAGTGCGCCCATATGCGTGAGCATGCGAGTGTGTGTTTGGCCTTGATGTAAATGGCCCCATACACAGAGTTAGCTAGGCAGTGGAAGAAGGCAGGTAGGTGGCAAGGCTATATTCTCCATACAGCCATTAAACAGTGTGTTCAGAGCGGAGTGTTGCTACTAGCCACATGCCCGACACTGCTCCCGGGTGTTGCCCGCTTCCACCGGTTTGTCTCGCTGTGGTTTTTTCTAAACACTCGCTAGGGATGAAATGTTGTGTAATTACACCAGGGTGTGGAAGAGGATTCGATTTACTCTCTCAGTCTCTCTCTCTCTCCCTCTCCCTCTCTCTCTCTCGCTCTCGCTCGCTCTCTCTCCCGCTCTCTCTTTCTTGCGCTCTCGCTCACTCACTCACTCACTCACTCACTCACTCACTCACTCACTCACTCACTCACTCACTCACTCACTCACTCACTCACTCACACACACAGATTGCCTGTTTGGCATGAAATACAATTTGTAGATCTTGCCAAAGCAGTATAGTTGTACAGCATTTCAGTAAATACAATGAGGATAATTAAATGTATTTACTTAACCTTTATTTTTATCAAGGAGTCATACTGAGACCAAGGTTTACAGATGAGCCCTGAATGACATACATGACAGAAAATACACACATAAATAGAAAATGCAAGCAGAAAGAAGAACACGGTCATAAAAAACAAGCGCTTTCATCAGTGATACGGTCCTCAATCAGCTTTCTGAATTGCCCTCGAGTCCCCAATATATCAAATTTAAGAACATTTTGAAGATATTTTTTTTTTTTTAAAGATGCAAGAACTTAAAGCTGATTTACCGAACTCAGTAGAGACCGGGTGTGGTAACTAGTATGTCTAAAGTTTAGTAAAGATGTTGGGACTGTTTGTTAAGGGGATTTATAAATTAAAACATAGAAATGTATCAACCTACGTGACATCAAAGAGGGCCAGCCAACTTTCCGGTAGAGAATGCCTCGATGAGCACTAAAATTGTCACCCAGTAATATAGCTCTGTGCGCTATGATGAACAGCAACTAACTGCTTTAATGAAGTGGCAGCTGTGTTCATATACAGTTGAAGTCAGATGTTTACACTTACGTTGGAGTCATTAAAACTCGTTTTCAACCACTCCACACATTTCTTGATAACAAACTATAGTTTTGGCAAGTCTGTTAGGACATCTACTTTGCGCATGACACAAGTCATTTTCCCAACAATTGTTTACAGACAGATTATTTCACTTATAATTCACTGTATCACAATTTCAGTGGGTCAGAATTTTCCATCCACTAAGTTGACTGTGCCTTTAAACAGCTTGGGAAATTTTCAGAAAAGTATGTCATGGCTTTAGAAGCTTCTGATAGGCTAATTGACATCATTTGAGTCAAATGGAGGTGTACCTGTGGAGGTATTTCAAGGCTTACCTTCAAACTCAGTGCAACCTCAAGTCTGTTTCATCCTTGGGAGCAATTTCCAATCGCCTGAAGGTACCACGTTCATCTGTACAAACAATAGTACGCAAGTATAAACACCATGGGACCACGCAGCCGTCACACCGCTCAGGATGGAGACTCGTTCTGTCTCCTACAGATGAACATACTTTGGCGTGAAAAGTGAAAATCAATCCCAGAACAACAGCAAAGGACCTTGTGAAGATGTTGGAGGAAACCGGTGCAAAGTATCTATATCCACAGTAAAAGTCCTATATCGACATAACCTGAAAGGCCACTCAGCAATGAAGAAGCCACTGCTCCAAAACTGCCATTAAAAACCAGACTACGGTTTGCAACTGCACATGGGGACAAAGGTTGTACTTTTTGGAGAAATGTCCTCTGGTCTGATGAAACAAAAATAGAACTGTTTGGCCATTATGACCATCATTATGTTTGGAGGAAAAAAAGGGGAGCTTGCAAGCTGAAGAACACCATCCCAACCGTGAAGCACGGGGGTGGCAGCATCATGTTGTGGGGGTGCTTTGCTGCAGGAGGGACTGGTGCACTTCACAAAATAGATAGCATCATGAGGACGGAAAATGATGTGGAAATATTGAAGCAACATCTCAAGACATCAGCCAAGAAGTTAAAGCTTTGTCGCAATGAGTCTTCCAAATGGACAATGACCCCAAGCATATTTCCAAAGTTGTGGCAAAATGGCTTAAGAAACACAAAATATTGGAGTGGCCATTGTAAAGCCCTGACCTCAATCCGTTAGTACATGTGTGGGCAGAACTGAATAAGTGTGTGTGAGCAAGGAGGCCTACAAACCTGACTTAGTTACACCAGCTCTGTCAGGAGGAATGGGCCAAAATTCACCCAACTTATTGTGGGAAGCTTGTGGAATCAAACCTGAAATGTTTGACCCAATGTAAAAATTTTAAAGGCAATTCTACTAAACACTAATTGAGTGTATGTAAACTTCTGACTCACTGGGAATGTGATAAAATAAATAAAAGCTGAAATAAATCACTCTACTATTATTCTGACATTGCACATTTTTTAAATAAAGCGGTGATCCTAACTGACCTAAAACGGGGACTTTTTACCATGTTTAAATGTCAGGAACTGTGAAAAACTGAGTTTAAATGTATTTGGCTAAAGTGTATGTAAACTAACTGTAGACGTTGCCACTGTAGTCTAGGACTGATAGAAACATCAACTGAATATTCTGTGTTCTACTGTTTAGCGGTTGGCAGTGCCTATTTCTATAGAAGAAGCCCATTTTTATTTTGTATTTATTTATCTTCCATTTTTGCAGGTATTTTGTTTTAGGGGGTACTCTCAGCTTCTTAACTTACTCATCACTATGCTTTAAAAAAATAATGAAATACAGTTCATTTGAGTAGTAATAATAATTGTACATATAATCATATATACAGGTACAACACTACTGCTGTTGTATTGTGTAATCTTCAATAGATACCTTTTAAGATTATAAAAGAAAAAGACGGAATGGGAAATAAACAACCAAATGTATATGCATGATGGTTACACTATTTATTACTTATAAGTTATATATAATGTAAATACTACATGGAATTAATGGTCATGGGATGACTCTTAGGCTATGGCAATCATATACATACTGTATCTCTCGTTCTCTCGCTCGCTCTTCTCTCTCCCGCTCTTTCTCTCTCCTCTCACCTTGCTCACCTCGCTTACTTCTATCATCTCTCTCCTCTCATCGTCTTTCCTGGCCTCTTTGTATCTGTCATTCAGAAGGCGGTCTCTCCTCTCCTTCACTCCAGTCTCTCTCTACTCCAGAGAGGGCCATTTGTATGCTGGTGACTCACCTCTCTTCAGAGGTAGCAGTGCATTAGGATGCACTCCCAGCCAGCTACCCTTTTGTGCTGTTTTGTCCCCTAATTACCGCAGTAACTTATGTGTACAAAGCTGATTCGCACAGGCACTTATGATTTTCTTCATAACTTCACAGTATACTCAGTTATAACCCAGGAATATTCGTACTTAACTTTTACACAGTGCTTAGAGGTGTTTGTGTGTGTCTTTGTGGGGCTGTGTCTGTGTGAGAGAGAGAGACAGGGACTGCCTTTGATTATTGCAGTAGAAAGGAATGCTTACTTTGAAGATTATCTGACACCATAGCATTCTTACATCTCCACGGAATGATATAAGATCGTGATGAACATATCATAATAGGTATTAAGCAGTAAACAACATTTTGTATCACAGCAAATTGCTTTTTTGACATTGATCTTTGGACATTCAAGGACAATACAAAGGATGGCTAACAACACTAAGAATGTGTCCCATATGGCACCCTAGTCCCTACATAGTGCACTACTTTTGACCAAGAAGTGAACTATATAGGAAATAGGGTGCCATTTGCGATGCAGCCTCAATGAGGCTAACAACACTAGATGGCATTGCTCCTAGTATAGAAAGCAGACTGCTATTATTGAAATCTTCGTTTCCTAAAAGCTCTAAAGTAAAATTCACAATAACATCCAGCTTTCAGACAGCTTTCTATAGCTTTCTGCCCTGAAGGCAGTACACCACAAAAACACTGCTTCATATAGCAATGTACAATACTCAATGTGTATCACTTGTCATATTCTCTTTCATTTTGCACCAGCATGCATCAGAATCAAGCATGAGACTAGCTAACTAACCCCATCTTCTGTTTAGCTGTTCTTCTATTGGTCTCCCGCACCACTTGATGCCGTTTACATGTCACAATGACCTGTGTGGAAGCTAACATGCATTTCTTTAATCCTTGCTGTTTATGTTGAGCATTAGGTTTAGAGACAGATGGAGAGACTTTACAGGCTTTGATTCTGCTCCCTAGAGGCTCTTCGTATGGCACTCAATCAACGACACAACAAGACCACTCCTCTCTCTCTCACACACACACACACACACACACACACACACACACACACACACACACACACACACACACACACACACACACACACACACACACACACACACACACACACACACACACACACACACACACACACACACACACACACACACACACACACACACACACACACACACACACACTTGGTGAACTCACACAGCTGTGGGTACACTCACACACATCACCAGCTGTTGTGTTTTGATGACTGATATGTGAGCGGTGCAGCCTAAACCCCTGTGATTCGCCGAAGCGGGACAAGGCACCACGGTGGCGTTTGCTTAACGCCGACCTCGGACCCCTGTGTTGGGCCCTGGGAGACCCCATCTCTGATTAGCACGGCTAGGTGATCTGTAAACAGATGTATGGTGTCAGAGAGGAGAGCAGCTCTCTCAGGGAGGGAAGGGGCCACACAGCTTGCTTGTGAAGCTGGTTATCAGAGTTGGAGTCTTTTAGTTGGTGTTTATTTGACCAAAAGACTAATAAAGTTGCTCTAGTGAAGTGCACTCACCTACAAACACTTGGATTTTCTCTAGGAATTGATCATGTAATTGTATTCAGTAGCAAGACAAAAGAACTGACATACATCCTTAGAAAACACCCTATAAAACATCCAAACCCAAAGAGGGTAATGGCTTTCTAGACCCCCCACTCCTCTGCTATTTAACCCCTGCACTCCCCGTCTCCTCTGTGGCTATTGTAGTAGTGGGTATCAGAGAGAATAAGTTAACGGCTGGGACAGGATGGATAACAAACTAGCTAATTAAGGTGCGAGAGGTGTTCAGGCCCGTAAAGATTGTTTAGAAACCATTAGGGGCAAAATGACGTGCCCCTACCCCTCTCTGCCACACACACATAATTAGATATAGACAAGGTCACAGGAACCACACAGACACACACACATGCACACACACACCCTCTCCCTGGTGCTCCTGTAGGAACTGCTGCTGTCGACAGAATGTAGTAGCATTTACGCTGGGACAAAGGAGCCAAAGCACGCTTTTATTAAATTTCCTAAATAAATAGGTCCCTTATGGGGCCTTGTCGCTAAAACACATTCAGTGATATTAATGAGCCACTTGTTTATATAGCCTATTTTTAACGTGCTCTATAGCTAACTTAACAGAGAAGAAATTGGAAGCATTTACCTCAGAGCCCCTAGAGATTAGTGGTATAAAACACTGTGAAAGCCACTGTGAGAGTAGTATCAGATCTGGAATAGAAAAGGCTTTTCTTTCTGTAATATATTAATAAATTCCTCTCGGCTTGAACTTTAAATGGAGCTTAAATGATTTTCCAGCAACTAGGTTACTTGTCGTTACAATGGCCTTCTTTTTAATTGAGCTTTTCTGTTGTGTTATAAAACTAGTATTGGCGTCTAGTTTTACATGGTTGTTTAAAGTGCCATTTGTTCAGTCTTTCCGAAATCTTCTTGTCTGTCTGGATTAGCTGTTTACCATTTTTTTTCAGTAATCTGCTGCACTACTTAACTAGATGCAGATAGACACACAAACATACAAAGAGGTTAAACACTGGCTAGCTAGCTCCACACACTAGGGTTGGGCGGTATCCAGATTTCCATATCTTCATATTGTCCTTCTCTCACCCCGGGATTTACAGTATTAATGGATTAATACACAAGTAATATCACATTTTCATGGCGGCTGCTAGCTAAATATGCTAACGAGTGCAAACAAAAATAAAGAATTGTAAAGACAGGCAATCCAGCTCATAAATTTGTACATAGGTTTGTACATAGAAGCTACCAAATTATATTTTTTGTGAGTTTGGACATTTACAAGCAAATATGAACAAGCGATATTAAAAATGAACAAAGTTTTGACGCATGCTTGTCTGAAGGAAGAACATTACTGGCTCTGGAGCAGCATGTGTGCACGCTGTGTCTTTGTCAAGATGGCAACGGCAGTTATACAGATATCGCATCCAAAGGGCTTTGACTATGCAAACACAGCAGAAAGCTAACACAATATGAGGCTCTGTCACCTTATTAATTCAGCAACTTACTTGCTAACGTGACCCCTAAGTTTCACTTGCTAGTTAACGCAGAATTCATTTTTTTTCACGCAGGAAAGAAAGAAATAAACACACAAGAAATATCTTGCTGCGTTTTTTAAACGCAGATCTAAAATTCTTTGTATTGTAATTTCTGCTCGGCATCACACAAATGTTGTGCTTCAGTTGCACTTCTCCACGAGGATGAGAATTCATTCGTGAACAGGCATTCTTATCAGCAGACAGCGCTCTAACTGATGTTTAGCTACTTTTCTCCAGTACTTTTCTCAGTGTAGCCAGCCCACCTTTCTCCAGTTAAATCCAAGATGAACTTTAAACAAAACTTTAGGAAGTGTATCTGGCTACATTCTTTCTATGAAAAACATTAGAAACAGGATGACCATACATCATTTTTGCAACAAAAAAAACCTTGCCTTTTCATCATTAGCTCATTTACTTGTGTGGCTGCCAGCCAAATAGCGTTTGCACTTCTGTTGTCATCTGTTGAAAATGAAGCTATTTTCTGACGAATGTGTTGCGCTTATGTATTTTTATAGCAGCGATCTACCTCCCCAAGCAAAGTGAGAAGAATTAGAGCACCACATTGAAGCTGCCCATCAACACCCGTTCGGGGTGGTGTTGTCATCATGTTTGACAGTCTCCTGGAGGGGAAGATGTCTTTCCAAGAAATGGCCATATCACAGCCTGCTGATATGGACAGCCCCATCAAGAGGATCCTCCTGGATGATGTATTTTGGGAGAGAGTGGTAAGCAGCCTGAAACTCCTGAAACCTATAGCGTTAGCCATTGCACGGATTGAGGGAGACTTCCTGTATGATGTTCAGAATCTGCTTGCAGATGTAAGCGAAGAAATCCGTACTGCCCTGCCCACTTCACTGTTCCTACAAGCAGAGGAAACGTGAAGACCTCTGCCTGAAGCCCATCGTGCCACAGTGTCCATGTTGGACCCCAAGTATGGCAAGAGCATCCTGTCTGGTGCAGAGATCAACAAGGCTTATGGTGTCATCACTACTGTGTCTCGTCACCTTGGCCTGGATAAGGGCAAGGTTCTTGGCAGTCTGGCGAAGTATACTTCCAAGCAAGGGCTTTGGGATGGAGATGTAATATGGCAGTTGTGCCAACATCACCCACCTGGTGGAAGGGACTTTGTGGATCTGAGGCATCATCCTCCAAATCCCACCAACATAAGCCGCCTCAGAGCGCAATTTGACCTTTTTAGGGGAGCACACACACCAAAGCACGCAACAGGCTGACCAATACAAGGGTTGAAAAATTGGTGGCCACCCGGACAAATTTGAGGCTTTTTGAGCCTGACAACGAGCCATCCTCAACAAGGTTGGACACAGTTGACAGTGAGAGGACATTTCTTTTTTTTGAGTTTTAATCAGTAATATCTACAGTTGAAGTCAGAAGTTTCCATACATATAGGTTGGAGTCATTAAAACTTGTTTTTCAACCACTCCACAAATTTCTTGTTAACAAAATATAGTTTTGGCAAGTCAGTTAGGACATCTACTTTGTGCATGACACAAGTCATTTTTCCAACAATTGTTTACAGACAGATTATTTCACTTATTATTCACAGTGGTAAGACGTTTACAAACACTTAGTTGACTGTGCCTTTAAACAGCTTGGACAATTACAGAAAACTATGTCATGGCTTTAGAAGCTTCTGATAGGCTAATTGAAATAATTTGAGTCAATTGGAGGTGTACCTGTGGATGTATTTCAAGGCCTACCTTCACACTCAGTGCCTCTTTGCTTGACATTATGGGAAAATAAATCAGCCAATACGTCAGAAAAAAAATTGTAGACCTCCACAAGTCTGGTTCATCCTTGGGAGCAATTTCCAAACGCCTGAAGGTACCACGTTCATCTGTACAAACAATAGTACACAAGTATAAACACCATGGGACCACGCAGCCGGCATACCGCTCAGGAAGGAGACGCATTCTGTCTCCTAGAGATGAACCTTCTTTGGTGCGAAAAATGAAAATCAATCCCAGAACAACAGCAAAGGACCTTGTGAAGATGCTGGAGGAAACAGGTACAAAAGCATCTATATCCACAGTAAAACGAGTCCTATATCGACATAACTTGAAAGGCTGCTCAGCAAGGAAGAAGCCACTGCTCCACAACCGCCATTAAAAAACTAGACTACAGTTTGCAACTGCACATGGGGAAAAAGATCGCACTTTTTGGAGAAATGTCTTCTGGTCTGATGAAACAAAAATAGAACTGTTTGGCCACAACGTCCATCGTTATGTTTGGAGGAAAAAGGGGGAGGCTTACAAGCCGAAGAACACCATCCCAACCGTGAAGCTCATGGATGGCAGCATCATGTTGTGGGGGCGAAGTGAGAAGAATATATGTATGGTGGACATTCCTGCACTCAACATGCCAATTTCACACTCCCTCTTGTGGCATTGTGTTGTGTGACAAAACTGCACATTTTAGAGTGGCCTTTGTTATTGTCTCCAGCGCAAGGTGCACCTGTGTAATAACCATGCAGTTTAATCTGTTTCTTGATATGCTACAGCTGTCAGGTGGATGGATTATTATCTTGGCAAAGGATAAATGCTCACTAGCCAGGAGAAGCTTTTTGTGCATATGGCAAATTTCTGGGAACTTTTACATTATGGGATATACCTATGTGAGAATGCTGTTCATCGACTACAGCTCGGCATTTAACACCATAGTGCCCTCCAAGCTCGTCATCAAGCTTGAGACCCTGGGTCTCAACCCCGCCCTGTGCAACTGGGTACTGGACTTCCTGACGGGCCGCCCCCAGGTGGTGAGGGTAGGCAACAACATTTCCACCCCGCTAATCCTCAACATTGGGGCCCCACAAGGGTGCATTCTGAGCCCTCTCCTGTACTTCCTGTTCACCCACGACTGCGTGGCCACGCACGCCTCCAACTCAATCATCAAGTGTGCGGACGACACAACAGTGGGAGGCTTGATTACCAACAACGACGAGACGGCCTACAGGGAGGAGGTGAGGGCCCTCGGAGTGTGGTGTCAGGAAAATAACCTCACACTCAACGTCAACAAAACTAAGGAGATGATTGTGGACTTCAGGAAACAGCAGAGGGAACACCCTCTATTCACATCGATGGAACAGTAGTGGAGAGGGTAGTAAGTTTTAAGTTCCTCGGCGTACACATCACAGACAAACTGAATTGGTCCACCCACACAGACAGCATCGTGAAGAAGGCGGAGCAGCGCCTCTTCAACCTCAGGAGGCTGAAGAAATTCAGCTTGTCACCAAAAGCACTCACAAAAACTTCTACGGATGCACAATCGAGAGCATCCTGTCGGGCTGTATCACCGCCTGGTACGGCAACTGCTCCGCCCACAACCGTAAGGCTCTCCAAAGGGTAGTGAGGTCTGCACAACTCATCACCGGGGGCAAACTACCTGCCCTCCAGGACACCTACACCACCCGATGTCGCAGGAAGGCCATAAAGATCATCAAGGACAACAACCACCCGAGCAACTGCCTGTTCACCCCGCTATCATCCAGAAGGCGAAGTCAGTACAAGTGCATCAAAGCTGGGTCCGAGAGACTGAAAAACAGCTTCTATCTCAAGGCCATCAGACTGTTAAACAGCCACCACTAACATTGAGTGGCTGCTGCCAACACACTGATTCAACTCCTGCCACTTTAATAATGGGAATTGATGGGAAATTATGTAAAATATATCACTAGCCACTTTAAACAATGCTACCTAATATAATGTTTACTTACCCTACATTATTCATCTCATATGTATACGTATATACTGTACTCTATATCATCTACTGCATCCTTATGTAATACATGTATCACTAGCCACTTAACTATGCCACTTTGTTTACATACTCATCTCATATGTATATACTGCACTCAATACCATCTACTGTATCTTGCCTATGCCGCTGTGTACCATCACTCATTCATATATCTTTATGTACATATTCTTTATCCCCTTACACTTGTGTCTATAAGGTAGTAGTTTTGGAATTGTTACCTAGATTACTCGTTGGTTATTACTGCACTGTCGGAACTAGAAGCAACAAGCATTTCGCTACACTCGCACTAACATCTGCTAACCCATGTGTATGTGACAAATACAATTTGATTTGATTTATATCAGGTTTATTTTTGTTCAGTATGATTTGGCAATCTAAAATACTTTTGCTGACATGGGCTAATTGGCTGACTATCAGTTACTGACATAACAAGAGAGAAACTGGTGATGCACAAATAAGTGTTTAAATTGCACCTTGTGTATTGTACTATTCGAACTCGCAACAGTAAGTTGAGACCTGGGGGGAATTGATCCTTCAAAAGGAGGCCCATCCCTGACATAGCTAGAGCGGTGGATTAAGAGCAAGGTTTGTGTAATGTCTGTCTCACAAGCAACTGGAGAGACCACACACAGACACTCACTTGACTATCTGCTGGGTTAGCTGTGAGCTAAAGGGTCCCTGCCGTGGGAGGCTGGTGCATCCTGCTGGTGTAGCCGGTGTTGAGGCGATGTAGTGAGAGGTGCAGTGGGTTGCTATCCTGTTATTACTGCTCCGGGATGTTTAAAATGAACCGTGACTCATAGCTTCTGCCCGGGTTCAGCTTGCTCCTGTGTGTGTGGGGGTGGCTGTGGTTAGAGCCTAGGGAAGGGTGATGCCAGTCTTTGTTTGGGGGAATATCTCACCCTAGCGCACCCCTGCCAATTAGATTCATTCAACTGTGCCCAGGAGGAGGCGGGGGAGACATGGAGAAGAGCCAGAGCCAGGGAGAGGGGAAGAATAAGAGTAAAGGAGAGGGAGAGCAAGGCTCCAAACATTTTCAGTTGGTGGCACCAGTCCATAATTTGGTTGCACCCATTTTTCTTCGCAGCGTCACGTGATAGAGCAACATTTTATCATCTTATAAAGTTATTCAGTTCTTTATTAAAACGTGTAATCGACTACTGAGATGGTATTCAATAATACCATTTTTTCCCTTTTCATCAATTTTCATCTATTCATGTTTCAACCTAATCCAGTGGGTCATGCATTTTGGGTAGACAATTAAGCTGTTATATTTCACTGTTAAACCAACTCTAAATATACTGTAATAACCACTAATAGCCATATATTAGTCTAAAAGTTAATGTAATCTCCAGTTAATGTAATCTTAATGTAATCTGCAGTTGTAGCCTACCACCCAATGAGGCCTATGCAATCACAATGGCCAATATGCATTTATCACACTCTATCTCAAAGCCATATCAAATCTCTTGGCTGTAAAATAGTTGCAATTGAGCTGATTTTTTTTAAAGTACAGAAAGCTGAAAACCTCCTTAACTTTGACAACAGGATCGCTGTGTTTTCCCCGATATTGGATTTTAAAATGTTATACAATCAGAACCACTTTTTTTCCCTCCCAGAGCAGGCAGACACTTTCATTATAAGAATCATGAGGATAATTTACTTTTCTGTTTGACCAAATCCTGGTTTTAGCCTCCTAAAAATAGGAGGTGACCATGTAAAAATGTGCAGCTCAGCCAATTCTAAATTTAGGTAGGATAATGAAACAATGGGGATGTAAGGAGAAACATTGGGAGCGAGATTCAGGTTGAGGGAGGGGGAGGGAGAGTGGCAGGCAGGAGGGAGGCTGAGGCAGGAGAGACTAAGCGAATGGAATGAGACGGGGAGGGAGTGATTGGGACCTGGGGAGGCAGGGGGAAGAGGGAGTTTTTCTGGCTGACTGCGGCTCTCCCCTACCTTTTTATTGACAGCTGGATGCCTCTTTTTCAGCTCCGCTAGCTACTCAATCACACAGCTGATAGAGAAGCCTGTCACTCATATTCTCCTTGTTTCTGATACACACACACACACAGCCAGCACTCACACTCTCTATTCAGTCCTTTTGCTGACACATCTAACAAATACTCAAACTATAAGACACATGCACATTTAAGTACCTTGCAGACCCCGTTAAAATATGTGAGAGCACTCACAATCAATGAGTCCTAGATTTAGAGAGGTAGGGGGAGAAGAGGACAGGTTCTCAGTGTGAGTGAGATCTTTTTCAGTTAAGCCCATGATTGCTGATTGTTCCCACACAGTGAGGAGCCAGGTTATCCCTGAACACACACTCACACACTCACACAGCCATCTGCCAGTCGGAAGCCGGGGGCGATAGATGGAGAGAAGGTTGATGGAGGTGCGTCAATAGGGCTTTGTCCTCCTCCTCCTCCTGTGTGTTTGTAGGGGTCTGTGTGTGTGCATACAGCCCGGTGTTCAGCAGGTCTATTGTGACTCAGGGTTATCTGTAGCTGTCATCTCAGCAGCAGACGCCTCCAGCGACAGACAGACAAACAGACAGCCAGGCACACTTTCTATGTTGTTCACTTTGTTGATAGGCGCCGACACACACAATAAATAGCCTAAGTCTCCAAAGATTGTGTTTTACATTGTTTAGCCACTAACAGAATAGAAAGGGGAAGAAATGGCTGCCCTGAAAACCTCATTAGCCATGCATCGATCGCGAGAGTCTTGTCATTCCTGGGATGAAAAAGGGAATAGTTGTCATTGTTGGTGAGGGCAGAGACGTGGCAGAGACAGACAGTGACCCAATGGCTCAGTTTTTAGTTGAGAATAACAGAACAGCGAGAAAATAAAAGAAGAAGAACAAAGTGTGGAATGTGGATATTTCCTGCCATTGCCTCAGAGGATCAAAGATACGGTCAAATACTTTATCACAGACAATATGGCTTTGTGGAGATATGGGGAGCGAGAAAGGGAGGAAGAGAGAAGAAGAAGCGAGGGATGGTGTGATGGAGAAAGGGATGGAGAGAGTGTGATTGAGAACGAGGGCAGTACAGAGAGCGAGGGTAGTACAGAGAGAGAGAGGGCAATAGATTTATTTATTTTTATTCGTTATTTTACCAGGTAAGTTGACTGAGAACACATTCTCATTTGCAGCAACGACCTGGTGAATAGTTACAGTGGAGAGGAGGTGGATGAATGAGCCAATTGTAAACTGGGGATTATTAGGTGACCATGATGGTTTGAGGGCCAGATTGGGAATTTAGCCAGGTCACCGGGGTTAACACCCCTACTCTTACGTTAAGTGCCATGGGATCTTTAATGACCTCAGAGAGTCAGGACACCCGTTTAACGTCCCATCCGAAAGACTGCACCCTACATACACAGGGTAGTGTCCCCAATCACTGCCCTGGGGCATTGGGAGATAAAGTGAGAGAGCGCTAGGGAGGGGAAGAATCAGATATGAGAGACAGCATCACACTGTCTTCATACTGAGCTGGACAGTCTAGATCACAGGGTATCATCTGAGTGCTATGGGTCAGGTTAAGTGTACCATATTCCTTACACTTGCGCTGTGGCCTCACTCCGTACTTCCCCAGTGGGCCAGGTATTAAGCATGCTTAGCCTGTTAGAGTTACTAGTTACCTGTCCACAATTGTAATCGGTAAGGTAACTTTTGGACTTCCCAAACTCAGTAATGTAATCAGATTACTTTCAGATAACATTATATTACTAATTCAACATCATCTGTTGCTGGATAAATCAGCGTTTAGAGTTTACATAGCTGGCCATAAATGGATTTTGCATTTGGGTTGGTTATGTAGACTTCTTCTAACCCATTGCTTTATTCTGCAGATATTAATACGATTTGGCCATATCTTTACATTAAAAACCAAAGTCTGTCAGATTTCCAGTCATTACAATTCATTTAATACCTGTTGGTCTTCAAGAATAAGACTTGGACATATGGAATTATAGATTACCCCAATTGTTTTACTTGCGCATAACCCAAAAACGAAAGACTTATTAGCCAGCCCTACTCTGTTGTTTATGATTTTGTTGTCATGGAGGACTGATTGGGCTCATTGCTTTGATTTGAAAAGTTAACGCTGCCCTCGGAGTATCATGTTTTGCACTACCGAAAATTACAATATACAGTACGTGAAAAATGAATGCCATAGATGCATTTACTACATATTTATTATTTATGTTTTTGTTGGTGACACTTTGATGTCTCTCTAATTTGCAGCTGTTTAAGAGTTTGTGCATGGGTCCGTTATGCCCTCCCTATTTACGACTCTCTGCATGAAGCAGTGCTTAGAGTGGACCAGAGAGACCGGTACAGTAGCTACTTCATTAAAGCAGGGGATCTTAAAGCTGACGTACTTATTGGTGCCTGTGGGCTCTGGGTTAGTCTTAATACATGCTTCAAACTGGCCTACTGCTCACTCTCTTAACAGGTAATTGCATTTAGGGACAGAGAAAGAGGGAGGGAGAGCGATTAAGCATATTATGGTCTGTTGACCCGGGGACATGGCTACTGCACGTGTGCAGATGGAGCCAGAAAGTCTCAATCCCTACTCTCTCTAATAAGTCAGACCGTAGCCCATCAAACTAGATATGATCTCACTGTAGTGATTTCAGGGGATTCAGAACACTCACTGTTAATGTGGTTAGGTTAGGGAGATTACTGTCTAGTCTGGCCCTCTAGCTCTACTTTAGGAAAATGGACTGACTCCTGCTGAATGGAGTTAGATGAGGAGTAGAGGTAACTCAAGGGAGCAAGGGATGGAGCGAGGTAAGGAAGAAACGAAGGAAAATGCCTTGACCCGGTACTGCTGTGTACTCCTGAATCCATGCCAGCTATTGAAATATCATTTATATGTGTCAGCCTTCGTGAAATCCTTGTCACATTTTACATAGTGCATTATTTTCTTGAAGTAGCTTCTTTATAGCTGGGCTGTACAGTAGCACTGGAAGGTCACAGTGAAGGGAGAGGTGATGGTAGGCCAAGGTTTCTATCTCTCTCGCTCTCTATCTCTGCCCCCCCACCCTCTCTATCTTTCTCCATCTCTCCCCCCTCTGTCAGTAGTGTGTTGTATCCAGAGGCACTCCTGTATTCATGGCCACAACACTCAGGCACCAGAATGCTCACTGCAGGATGCACAGCTGAGCCTGAAGGTCGGGCAGCAATTGTTTATCGGTTAATTTCTTGCACTCTCTGTCTAAAATGTCTTGCGCTCTCTGTCTAAAATGTCTTGCGCTCTCTGTCTAAAATGTCTCGTCCTCTCTGTCTAAAATGTCTCACGCTCTCTGTCTAAAATGTCTCGCGCTCTCTGTCTAAAATGTCTCGTGCTCTCTCTCTAAAATGTCTCTCGCTCTCTGTCTCGCTCTCTATCTAAAATGTCTGGAGCTCCCTCGGTCTCACACACACACACACACACACACACACACACACACACACACACACACACACACACACACACACACACACACACACACACACACACACACACACACACACACACACACACACACACACACACACACACACACACACACACACACACACACACACACACACGCAGAACACACACACACACACGCAGAACACACACACACACAAAACATTTGTAGTAACTTAAACTTAGTGCTCATGATTTTATCATTTATAAATTCGTAAATGCATGGTTGATCCAAGGCCTGTTGTGAGGTTGCTGCTTTTTGTCCCCGAAGCCCTTAATCAAATCATACATTATTTGATTACTTAAATGTACATTAGGATCAAAACTGGGATTGTATGTACATGTGACTTGCTCCACTATGTTAAGTCCACTTCCAATGACAATTTGTACATTAGGACAAACCTCAAACACATGTGACTTTTCAATTTCCAATTACTGTTCGCCTATGTTATTAGCACACCCATATGCACTCTCTAAATGGAGCTTGTTATATAAAGTTGATTGTACATGTGCCCATTAGATGGATACCATCTTCACTATGCTATAAGGAGACATCATTAGCTCTTCAAGAGCTGTCATCTATTCATACTGTGGCTAAAGGTGACATCAATGGATGTATAATGGTCTCAGTACTTTAAGAGGAACTGAACCAAAAAACGACTTCTCTGGTTGAAAAGCGGCCTATGTGGCATCGGTAGTAGTTGTCATGACTCAGACAGTGGATGAAAGGACCCATCAGCTAGGCAAATGTTTGAAGATAGCCAGACCCCCTCTCTCCCACAGAAGAGGGGAAGGGGGGCTGTGCCGTTCATGATACATTAACACTGGATCGAGTGGTGCCGAGTGGCGCAGTGGTCTAAGGCACTGCTTCTCAGTGCTAGAGGGATCATGACAGACACCCTGGTTCGAATCCAGGCTGTATCACAACCGGCTGTGATTGGGAGACCCATTTCCCTAGCGTTGTCCGGGTTAGGCCGGTGTAGGCCATCAATGTAAATAAGAATATGTTCTTAACTGACTTGCCTAGTTAACTTCTTGAAGCTAGTGGGCACTATTTTTATGTTTGGAAAAATAACGTTCCCAAAGTAAACGGCCTATTTCTTAGGACCAGATCCAAGAATATGCATATACTTGACAGATTAGGATAGAAACCACTCTAAAGTTTCCAAAACTGTCAAAATATTGTCTGTGAGTATAACAGAACTGATATTGCAGGCGAAACCCTGAGAAAATTCAAACCAGGAAGTTGCTTCTATTTTGAATACTCCATGTTCCATAGCCTCCCATTGCTCCATTTAAAGGGATATCAACCAGATTCCTTTCCCTATCGCTTCCTCAACAGTCTTCAGACATAGTTTCAGGCTTTTATTTTGAAAAATGAGCCAGAACAAAACATTGCGTCAAGTGGTCACATGAGTTTTGCTCGGGCAACAGAATTTGGACAGCTATTGTTTTTCCCTCTCCTACTGTGAAAGACATTTGCGGTTGATATATAATCGATTATATATTTTAAAAACAACCTGAGGATTGATTATAAAAAAACGTGACCGCTCTTTCCTGTGGATTTCTGAACATAATGCGACAAACAAACAGAGGTATTTGGATATAAAAATCATCTTTACGGAACTAAAGGAACATTTGTTGTGTAACTGGGAGTCGCTTGAGTGAAAACATCCGAAGATCATCAAAGGTAAATTATTAATTTGATTGCTTTTCTGAATTTCGTGACCTAGCTACTTAATGCTTAGTGTACATAATGTTTTGTTATGGTATCAATAAACTTACACAACCGCTTGGATTGCTTTCGCTGTAAAGCATAATTTCAAAATCTGAGACGACAGGTGGATTAACACAAGGCTAAGTGTGTTTTGCAATATTGCACTTGTGATTTCATGAATATTATTATTTTTTTAGTAATATTATTTGACTGTGGCGCTATGCTATTCAGCGGTTGCTGATGACAATTATCCCGCTTAAGGGATGGGTACCGTCAAGAAGTTAAATAAAGGTTAAATACATTTTTAAAATCCACCAAAGAAAGGCCTTTGTGAACAGAAGACATTTGCCGCCATTAAATAGTACCCGCAAAACACCATTCTCAACGTCAACAGTGAGGAGGCGACTCTGGGATGCTGGTCTTCTAGGCAGAGTTGCAAAGAAAAAGCCATATCTCAGACTGGCCAATAAAAATAAAATATTACGATGGGCAAAAAAACACAGACACTGGACGGAGGAACTCTGCCTAGAAGGCCAGCGTCCTGGAGTTGCCTCTTCACTGTTGACGTTGAGACGGGTGTTTTGCGGGTACTATTTAATGAAGCTGCCAGTTGAGGACTTGTGAGGTGTCTGTTTTATCAAACCAGACACTAATGTACCCTTCCTCTTGCTCAATTGTGCACCGGGGCTCCCACGCCTCTTTCTATTCTGATTAGAGCCAGTGCTGTTGTGCTGTTCTGTGAAGGGAGTAGTACACAGCGTTGTACGAGATCTTCAGTTTCTTGGCAATTTCTCGCATGGAAAAGCCTTGATTTCTCAAAACAAGAATAGACTGACGAGTTTCAGAAGAACGTGCTTTGTTTCTGGGCATTTTGAGCCTGTAATCGAACCCACAAATGCTGATGCTCCATATACTCAACTAGTCTAAAGAATGACCGTTTTATTGCTTCTTTAATCAGAACAACATTTTTCAGCTGTGCTAACATAATTGCAAAAGGGTTTTCTAATGATCAATTAGCCTTTTGAAATTATTAACTTAAATTAGCTAACAACTGTCATTGGAACAGAGGAATGATGGTTGCTGATAATGGGCCTCTGTACGCCTATGTATGGGGTGGCAGATAGCCTAGTAGTTAGAGCGTTGGACTAGTAACCGAAAGGTTGCAAGATCGAAACCCCGAGCTTACAAGGTAAAAATCTGTCATTCTGTTAACCCACTGTTCTTAGGCCGTCATTGAAAATAAGAATTTGTTTGTAACTGACTTGCCTAGTTAAATAAAGGTACAATGTTAATGTTGTAAATGACTGTCTCCACTGTATTTCTGATACATTTTATTTTATTCTAATTGACAAAAAAATATATTTTCCTTCAAAAACAAGAACATTTCTATGTGACCCCAAACTTTTGAACGTTAGAATATATATTTAATTTCTTATCCGAAAGAGCGGTGGTTCATGTACAAAGTATTATTATTCCTTTGAGCGTAAGTTCCATTTTAGTAGGAGGGAACTTTACCTACCCCTCCCTCTCCATGTGTAACAAGCCGTCATATCTTGTTAGTCCACTAGGGACTTTTATCTCATGTCAGTGTGTTTTGTGTATTCTTTGTTAATATTTTGTTGGTAAATAAATTATTTAAATCAATTTGTTTTAGTACTGAATATTCAGAAGGGCTAGCGTTCTTCCGGATCCAATGATTATGCCACGTTCAGAGTGAGATTGAGGTAATAATTGACTGTTATTGATGTAAGATATCTATATATCTTTTGATTTTAATTCGGGCGAAGGTAACTCGTTTAACAACTTCTTCCGTGGTGCCCCAAATTCCTAATGAGTTAATTGCTACATGATTAATTTAATTGAATAACACTTAAACATAGTTAGTTGATAAGGTAAATAACAGTCATCACGTTGATGATTGTCACATCACGACATAGTCATAAACATACATTCTAGTCTCAAAACAGTCAAATGTAGTAATGAGGAGGAGAAAAACAGATGCCAAATCAGTGAGTTCAGCCACCCTTTAAGCCCTGCTGTCTGATATTTGCATTTAGACTGTAAATGTTGCATTTAATCCCCTGTCAGCATGTGTTTATTGGTTGAGAGGACAGCGCAACTCCTGATCTCTCATGTTCTCCCTCTCCCCATCTCTCTGTCTCTCAGTCTGTCCGTCTGTCCGCCCCCTTCAGAATGGCCACAGGGTGATCACGAGCTGTGGTAGCTAGCACTTGAGATGAGACTGTGTATGCTCTGTGTGCCAGTGTCCCTCAGCTAGTATACACAGATGTTTGTTCATATGTCATCATTACTATTCCTCACACACATCCTCTTTTTCTTTATTGAAGTACAGTTTGGTACAACAGTCTTGTCTCTGTTTTTAAGTCAAATCAATAATAGTGCAGCCATCACCTCTAGTAAGTCAGGCCTCACCTTACTGTGAAATTCATCTCTCTCTTTCTCTCTCCTCTCTCTGCTCTCTCACACACTCTCTTTTCTCTCACATTCTCACTCTCTCTCTCTGCTCGCTCTCTCTCCAATCAAGGACAACTACACATTTGCCCAGCCTGGGATCCAAAGAAAAGTCAAGGCTCTGGAGGAGTTGGTCAGCAGGATCGATGGTGAGTGCTTTCTCTCCCTTTCGCTTATTCTCCTGTCCTCTCTTGTGGTCCTCTACTCTCCTGTGGTCCTTTCCCTCTTCCTCTCCATCTTTCTCACCCCTCCCTCCCCTTGGCTTGTCCTCTCCCACTTTCTATCTCCCTCTTTCGATCTGTGTGGTTTCCAGGAGGGAAATCCTGTCTCTGAGCACACCCCTGCATCATATCTCTCTCTCTCTCTTTGTCTGTCTGACCATATCTCTCTTCCTGTATGTCAGAATGATGATTAGTCTGTCCTTCTGTCATAGTGATCACGCGCGCACACACACAGACCCTGACTGCTGTGTGTCATCCCCAATCAGCGGCGGGTCAGTGTGGCTTTTAAGAGTGGTGGCTGGCTGGCGTCTGGTCCGCCGGGGGGAAGCAGAAGCCACCAGAGCATGAGATCCTCTCATTACTTTAAATTACTGAGGTGTAATCAGAATTCACTGGCCATCCTCTCCTCCCACCATGTCCTCACAGAGCAGGATAAGGCCAGGGTGGAGGGAGACCGGTCCCTGCACAGCACAAAGCCAGATCTAGACTCTAGTCCTAGTCCTATACTCCTATACTTTCTTAATATTAGAGAGTTGTAATCAGGATTCAGTGGACATCTTCTTACAGAACAGGGACAGAAACCGAGCCCTGCACTGCACACAGTCAGCCCAGTTCTAGACCCAGATTCAACACCTAGCGCTATACCCTATTGCCAGATCCAGCCCAGACCCCAGGCATTTGTATTCCAAAACGTTCTTATATTTTCTTTCTTCCTGACATCTCTGCTCAGTTTGGACTTGGCTATATTTAACAACCAAATTTATGCAGGGAGGGAAATTGAGTTGGTCTTTTTGGACTAGATAAATGTCTTTAGGTCGCAGGTTAGATTTACCCTCTCTGGAGTAAGAGACTGTTCTTAAACAGATATTGAACTTTACCAGTCCTCCTTGAGAACTTCAGTTATTTTTCTCTTACTTTATCATTTTGAGTTTCCAGTGTTGTTGCCTTCATTTTCTTGATCCTACAGTACATGTCTACTGTAAATTACCGGTAAATACTTATGAATGAACCATACCTTGCCAGGTATTTATTTCTGTGATATTTTTAACAGCTGTTGGGTGGCATTTTCTCTGTTGATTTGTAACAGAGAAGGTAGCCTAGCGGTTAAGAGTGTTGGGCAAGTAAACAAAAGGTTGCTGGTTCAAATCCCTGAGCCAACTTGGTGAAAAATCTGTCAATGTGCCCTTGAGCAAGGAATTTAACCCTAATTGATCCTGTAAGTAGCTCTGGATAAGACCGTTTGCTGAATGACAAAAACATGTTTGTTTTTTAAATTTCCATTTTTTTATATATTTTTTTAAACAATTTAACATATTGCTCATTAATTCAACACGCAGCTCCTTAAAGGTTTGAACCATAAAGACACACCTATACACGCGCACACTTATACGCTCACATGTCTCCTTATAGGTAGAACCAACACTACAAGCAAACTCTGTACTCATTGTAATTAGAGACAAACATTTTCTCCTGGGAATTATTCTAAGAACCCCAAATGTGTTAATTCTTCTGATATTAAAATGACACCCTATCCTCTATATAGTGCAATCCTTCGGACCAGATTTACTCCAGACACCCGAACAGGCCCCCATCCCCGTCATTCACAGGAGAAAGCGACGGAAAAGGTATCGCGGAAGGAGATCAGGGTGCCTTGTGAGGATCCGCCGACGAGTGGCTAATCTGCCTTTGCCATCGGTACTATTGACCAGCGTACAATCACTGGATAATAAATTGGATGAACTAAAAGCACATTTATCCTACCAACGGGACATTAAAAACTGTAATATCTTATGTTTCAACGAGTCGTGGTTGAACGATGACATGAATAACATACAGCTAGCAGGTTATACACTGTATCGGCAGGATAGAACAGCAGCCTCTGGCAAGACAAGGAGTGGTGGTCTATGTATATTTGTAATCAACAGCTGGTGCACGATATCTAAGGAAGTCTCAAGGTTTTGCCCGCCTGAGGTAGAGTATCTCATGATAAGCTGTAGACCACACTCTGCCTAGAGAGTTTACATCCTCTACTTTTTGTAGCTGTCAACATACTACCACAGACCGATGCTGGCACTAAGACCGCACTCAACGAGCTGTATACCGCCATAAGCAAACAAGAAAACGCTCATCCAGAGGCTGCGCTCCTACTGGCCGGGGACTTTAATGTAGGGAAACCTAAATACATTTTTCCTAATTTCTACCAGCATGTGCAACAAGAGGGGGAAAAAAATCTAGACCACCTTTACTCCACCCACAGAGACTTGTACAAAACTCTCCCTCGCCCTCCATTTGGCAAATCTGACCATCATTCTATCCTCCTAATTCCTGCTTATAAACAAAAATTAAAGCAGGATGCACCATTGACTCGTTCAACAAAAAAGTGGTCAGATGAAGCAGATGCTAAGCTACAGGACAGTTTTGCTAGCACAGACTGGAATATGTTCTGGGATTCTTCCGGTGGCATTGAGGAGTACACCACAACAGTCACTGGCTTCATCAATAAGTGCATCGATGACATCGTCCCCACAGGGACTATATGTACATACCCCAACCAGAAGCCATGGATTACAGGCAACATCCACGCTGAGCTGCCCAGTGACACGAGCCTACCAGAAGAGCTAAATTACTTCTATGCTCGCTTCGATGCAAGTAACACTGAAACATGCATGAGAGCATCAGCTGTTCCGGACGACTGTGTGATCACACTCTCTGTAATAACATGTTATTACATCACACTCTCAGTAATTTTATTTTACCTTTATTTAACTATTTAACTAGGCAAGTCAAATTCTTATTTTCAATGATGGCCTAGGAACAGTGGGTTAACTGCCTGTTCAGGGGCAACGACAGATTTGTACCTTGTCAGCTCGGGGTTTGAACTTGCAACCTTCCAGTTACTAGTCCAACGCTCTAACCACTAGGCCACCCCAATAACATGCAGACCACCATAGACCCTGTGCACAAGAGCACTAAGGTATTTGATATTTTATTAGGATCCCCATGTGAGTAAGACCTTTACAGGTCAACATTCACAAGGCCGCAGGGCCAAGCGGAATACCATGATGTGTACTCCGAGCATGCGCTGACCCACTGGCAAGTGTTTTCACTGACATTTTCAACCTCCCTGTCTGAGTCTGTAATACCAACATGTTTCAAGCAGACCAACATAGTCCCTGTGCCAAAGAACACTAAGGTATTTGGTATTTTATTAGGATCCCCATTAGCACCTACTCCTCCTGGGGTTCACATAAAACATAATACAGAATGACATAATAAAGAACATCAACAGCTCAAGAACATATCTACGTACTTTTTTTTAAAGGCACACGTAGCTTACATATCAATGCATACACACAAACTGTCTAGGTCAAATAGGGGGAGGCGTTGTACCGTGAGGTGTTGCTTTGCCTGTTTTTTATACCAGGTTTGCTGTTTATTTAAGCAATATGAGATAGAAGGAAGTTCCATGCAAAAGGCTCTATATAATACTGTACGCTTTCTTGAATTTGTTCTGGATTTGGGGACTGTGAAAAGACCCTGGTGGCATGCCTGGTGGGATAAGTGTGTGTCTCAGAGCTGTGTGTAAGTTGACTATGCAAACAATTTGGGATTTTCAATACATTAATGTTTCTTATAAAAAGAAGTGATGCAGTCAGTCTCTCCTCAACTTTTAGCCAAGAGAGACTGGCATGCACAGTATTTATATCAGCCCTCTGACTATAATGAAGAGCAGAATGCGCTGATCTGTTCTGGGCCAGCTGGAGCTTAACTAGGTCTTTCCTTGCAGCACTGGACCACACGACTGGACAATAATCAAGATTAGACAAAACTAGAGCCTGCAGAACCTGCTTTTTGGAGTGTGGTGTCAAAAAAGCAGAGCATCTCTTTATTACGGCCAGACCTCTCCCCATCTTTACAACCATTGAATCTATATGTTTTGACCATGACAGTTTACAATCTAAGGTAATGCCAAGTAATTTAGTCTCTTCAACTTGTTCAACAGCCACACAATTCATTACCAGATTCAGCTGAGGTCTAGAACTTAAGGAATGATTTGTACCAAATACAATGCTCTTAGTTTTAGAGATGTTCAGGACCAGTTTATTACTGGCCACCCATTCCAAAACATACTGCAACTCTTAGTTAAGGGTTTCAGTGACTTCATTAGGTGTGGTTGCTGATGCGTATATGGTTGAATCATCAGCATACATGGACCCACATGCTCTGTTTAATGCCAGTGGCAGGTCATTGGTAAAAATAGAAAAGAGTAGAGGACCTAGAGAGCTGCCCTACGGTACACCACACTTTACATGTTTGACATTAGAAAAGCTTCAATTAAAGAAAACTTAGAGTTCTATTAGATAAATAGCTCTGAATCCACGATATGGCAGAGGTTGAAAAGCCATAACACATACGTTATTTCAACAACCGGCTATGGTCAATAATATCAAAGGTTGCACTGAAATCTAACAGTAAAGCTCCCACAATCCTATTATCAATTTCTTTCAACCATTCACCAGTCATTTGTGTCAGTTCAGTACACGTTGAGTACCCTTCTCTGCTGAAAGTCTGTTGTTAATTTGTTTACAGAGAAATAGCATTGTATTTGGTCAAACCCATTTTTTTCTAACAGTTTGCGAAGAGCTGGCAGCAAACTTATAGGTCTGCTGTTAGAACCAGTAAAGGCCGCTTTACCACTCTTGGGTAGCGGAATTACTTTGGCTTCCCTCCAGGCCTGAGGACAAAGACTTCCCTCTAGGCTCAGATTGAAAATATGACACAGAGGAGTGGCAAAAGAGTCAGCTACCATACTCAGTAGCTTTCCATCTAAGTTGTCAATGCCAGAAGATTTGTCACCATTGATCGATAAGTCATTTTCCCACCTCTCCCACTCTAACTTTACACAATTCAAACTTGCAATGCTTTTCTTTCATTATTAATATTATTTTTTGCATGAATACAATTTCTCACTGTTCATTGTTGGCATTTCCTGCCTAATTTTGTCCACTTTGCCAGTGAAAATATCATTAAAATAATTGGCAACATCAAATGGTTTTGTGATGAATAAGCTTTTGATGAATGATGGAGTTGAATTTGTCTTTCTGCCCATAGTTTCATTCAAAGTACTCAAGTTTTTTTTCATCATTCTTTACATCATTGATCTTGGCTTCATAATACAGTTTCTTGTTCTTGTTATTTCTCAATTTGCAGTAAGTAAGCCAGTCAGATGTGCAGCCAGACTTATTAGCCACTACTTTTGCCCCATCTCTTTCAACCATACAGTTTTTCCAATTCCTCAAGCTATGGAGCCTTAACAGTTCTAACAGTCAGTTTCTTAACAGTTTATCAATAATTGGAAGAAACTATTTAATAAATTAATCAAGTGCAGCGTCTGGATGCTCCTCATTAATCACATCAGACATTTTTAATATCATCCACACAAGAGTCGTAGCAAAATATGTTGTATGATCTCTTATATACAATTTTAGGCCCAGCTGTTGGAACTTTGGCTTTCCTGGATATAGCCACTATGTTGTGATCACTACATCCAATGGATACGGATACAGCTTTAGAACAAAGTTCTACAGTATTAGTAAAAATGTGATCGGTACATGTGGATTATCTTTTTCATGTAGTGTGTAAACACCCTGCTAGGTTGATTAATAACCTGAACCGGATTACCGACACTGGTTACAGTAAGAAGCTTCCTCTTCATCGGACAGCTTGATGAAACCCAGTCAATATTCAGGTCCGCAGAAAGTAGATCTCTCTGTTTACATCACGTACACTAGTAAGCATTTCACACACATTATATAAAGCACTTGATGGCCTTTAGCTACACCCCAAAAGAAAAGGCTTCAGGTGTGTCAAGTGAACCTGCAACCACAACACTTCAAAAACACTTGACATATGATCTTCTCTAAGCATGACAAGGATATGGGTCTGAATATATAGAGCAACACCTCCCCAATAAGCATCTTGTATAGATGGTATAGCTTTGTATTGCTACTGCTGTATCATCAAATGAATTATCTAAGTGAGTCTCAGAAATGGCTAATATATGAATGTTATCTGATGTTAGCAAGTTATTGATTTCATGAACCTTATTTCTAAGGCTGCATATATTAATATGGGCTATTTTCAGTCCTTTCCCGGGCAGCTTATCAGAGATAGACATAATACTGAAAAGCAAACAAAGCAAGATAAAAAATATATACATTCAGCAGTCCATTAATCAATTGGTGTGTGTGTGGTGTCGGGTTGAAAATACGAAACCATAGGCTTGGCTCTCTCATCCCTGTCTAAATGACTACCGACCCATAGCACTCATGTCTGTAGCCATGAAGTGCTTTGAAAGGCTGGCATTATCCCAGAAACCCTAGACCCACTCCAATTTGCATACCGCCCCAACAGATCCACAGATGATGCATTCTCTATTGTACTCCACACTGCCCTTTCACACCTGGACAAAATTAACACCTATGTGAGAATGCTATTCATTGACTACAGCTCAGCGTTCAACACCATAGTGCCCTCAAAGCTCATCACTAAGCTAAAGACCCTGGGACTAAACATTTCCCTCTGCAACTGGATCCTGGACTTCCTGACCGGCCGCCCCCCAGGTGGTAAGGGCATCGCATCCGCCACTCTGATCCTCAACACGTTGGCCCATCGGGTGCCTGCTCAGTCCAATCCTGTACTCCCTGTTCGCTCATGACTGCCCGGACATGCACGACTCCAACACCATTATGAAGTTTGCCATTGACACAACAGTGGTAGTCCTGATCACCAACAATGACGAGGGAGGTGGTCAGAGACCTGGCCGTGTGGTGCCAGGACAACAACCTCTTTCTCAACGTGATCAAGACTAAGGAGATGATTGTGGACGACAGGAAAAGAAGGACCGAGCACACCCCCATTCTCATCAACGGGGCTCTGGTGGAGCAGGTTGAAATCTTCAAGTTCCTTAGTGTCCACATCACCAACAAAAGGGCACGACAAAACCTATTCCCCCTTGATGTCATAAGGTGAATGCACCAATTTGTAAGTCGCTCTGGATAAGAGCATCTGCTAAATGACTTAAATGTAAATGTAGGAGACTGAAAAGATTTGGCATGGGTCCTCAGATCCCCAGAAGGTTCTACAGCTGCACCAACGACAGCATCCTGACTGGTTGCATCCTGCCTGCTATCCTGCCTGCTATCCTGCCTGCTATGGCATCCTGCCTGCTATGGCAATTGCTCGGCCTCCGACCGCAACGCACTACAGGGGGTAGTGCGTACGACCCAGTACATCACTGGAGCCAAGCTTCCTGCCATCCAGGACCTCTATACCAGGTGGTGTCAGAGGAAGGCCCTAAAAATGGTCAGAATCCAGCCACGTTAGTCATGGACTGTTCTCTCTGCCTCTGCACGGCAAGCGGTACCGGAGCGCCAAGTCTAGGTCCAAGAGGCTTCCAAAAAGCTTCTGCCCCCAAGCCTTAAGACTTCTGAACATCTAATCAAATGGTTACCCAGACTATTTGCATTGCACCCCCCCCCCCACCTACATGTATATATTACATGAATTACATTGACTAACCGGTGCCCCCGCACATTGACTCTGTACCAGTACCCCCTGTATATAGCATTGCTATTGTTATTTTACAGATGCTCATTAATTATTTGTTACTTTTGTTTATTTTTCTTTAGGTATTTTTCTTAACTGCATTGTTGGTTAAGGGCTTGTAAGTAAACATTTCACTGTAGGTGACACATGTTTGGGGCATGTGACAAATACGATGTGCTAATTGGCTGTGGTTAAATACTTTGCACACGTGTTCGTTCGTGCGCGTGTGAGTCCTGGGTTCAAATACTATTTATGGTATTTTAACTACTTTTAAAGACATTTGGAAGTAAGTATATTGATATTTTTTGATATGGGAATGGAAAGTATTGGCATATATTTGAAAATACTCAAATACATTATTCATATACAATTTTTTATACATTTTTTTCAACCGGTAGTCATGCTGAGACCAATGTGTATTTCTCAGTTGAGCCCTGCATTAACACACATACACATTAATAATGCACATCAATATTCACATCAATACACTAAAATAAAAACACAATCATAGAAAACAATCAGCCTTTTGAATTGCCCTAGAGGCATCAATTCATAACCTTTTTGAGAACCTTGGACAAGGAAGCTGCAAAAAAAAACTAAAAGCAGATCAAATATAATAATTTAACAACAATTCACACAAATATAGAAGCTTGAAGCTTTCCACCTTCTCCACTGTGGTCCCGTCGATGTGGATAGAGGGATGTTCCCTCTGCTGTTTCTTGAAGTCCACGATTATCTTCTTTGTTTTGGTGATGTTGGGTGAGAGGTTATTTTCCTGGCGCTACACTCCCAGGTCCCTCACCTCCTCCCTGTAGGCTGTATTGTCGTTGTTGGTAATCAGGCCTACAGCTGTTGTGTCGCCTGTAAACTTGATGATTGAGTTCGAGGCGTGCGAGGCCATGCAGTCATGGGTGAACTGTGGGAGTACAGGTGGAGGCTGAGCACACATCCTTGTGGGGACCCAGTGCTGAGTATCAGCGAAGTGGGGGTGTGTTTTCCTACCTTCCCCACCTGTGGGCGACCCGTCAGGAAGTCCAGGACTCAGTTGCACAGGGTGGTGTTTAGGCTCTGTGCCTCAATCTTAATGATGAGCTCTGAGGGTACTATGGTGTTGAATGCTGGGCTATAGTCAATGAACAGCATTCTAACATAGGTATTCATCTTGTCCAGATGGGATAGGGCAGTATGCAGTGCGATGGTGATTGCATCGTATGTGCATCTTTTTGTGGCAGTAAGTCAATTGATGTAGGTCTAGGGTATCAGGTAAGGTAGATTTGATATGGTCCTTGACTAGTCTCTCAAAGCACTTCATGATGACAGAAGTGAGTGCTACGGGGCGATAGTCATTTAGTTACCTTGGCTTGGGTGCAGGAACAATGGTGGACATCTTGAATCATGTGGGGACAGTAGACTGTGATAGGGAGAGATTGAATATGTCAGTTAACCTCTTGCTCCTACCTGGCACGCAGGCGTCCCATCTAGAGCTCTGGAAATGCAAATGCGCTACGCTAAATGCTAATAGTATTAGTTAAAACTCAAACGTTCATTAAAATACACATGCAGGGTATTGAATTAAAGCTACACTCGTTGTGAATCCAGGCAACAAGTCAGATTTTTAAAATGCTTTTCGGCGAAAGCATGAGAAGCTATTATCTGATAGCATGTAACACCCCAAAAGACCCGCAGGGGACGTAAACAAAATAATTAGCATAGTCGTCGCTACACAAACCGCACAAATAAAATCTAAAACATTCATTACCTTTGACCATCTTCTTTGTTGGCACTCCTAGATGTCCCATTATCACTATTGGGTCTTTTTTTTCGATTAAATCGGTCCATATATAGCCTAGATATCGATCTATGAAGACTGCGTGATAAACCGAAAAAAATTGCGTTTCATAACGTAACGTCATTTTTTAAAATTCAAAAAGTCGACGATAAACTTTCACAAAACACTTCGAAATACTTTTGTAATGCAACTTTAATTATTATTATTATAACTTTAGGTATTAGTACACGTTAATAAGCGATAAAATTCATCAGGAGGCGATGTAACTTCTATAGCTTTCGGTCTCGAAAAGATGTCTGGAGAGAGCTCGACCAAAACATCCGGTCGGAGACCGGAGGGAATTGATTCCCTTGATTCAGTTTGACCAAGAATCAAAGCTGAATCAAATGTCAAGACTCTAGACATCGTGTGGAAGTTGTAGGCACTGAAACCTCGGCCTCATGTAATTCGGTTCACTTTGAATAATTCCTGGAAGTGGCGCAAGGATATTTATTTCCATTTTCAGTGATCAGATTTTCTTGCACTTTTCGATGAAACGCACGTTCTGTTATAGTCACAGCCGTGATTTAACCAGTTTTATAAACGTCTGAGTGTTTTCTATCCACACATACTAATCATATGCATATACTATATTCCTGGCCTGAGTAGCAGGGCGCTGAAATGTTGCGAGATTTTTAACAGAATGTTCGAAAAAGTAGAGGGTCGACTGAAGAGGTTAACTTCTTGACGCTACCCATCCCGGTACCGGGATAATTGTCATCGGCAACCGCTGAATAGCATAGCGCCACAGTCAAATAATAGCCACAGTCAAATAATATTACTAAAAAATATTAATATTCATGAAATCACAAGTGCAATATTGCAAAACACACTTAGCCTTGTGTTAATCCACCTGTCGTCCCAGATTTTGAAATTATGCTTTACAGCGAAAGCAATCCAAGCGTTTGTGTAAGTTTATTGATAGCATAACATAACATTATGTACACTAAGCATTAAGTAGCTAGGTCACAAAAATCAGAAAAGCAATACAAAAAAAAGTTTACCTTTGATCTTCGGATGTTTTCACTCACGAGACTCCCAGTTACACAACAAATGTTCCTTTTGTTCCATAAAGATGATTTTTATACCCAAAATACCGACGTTTGTTTGTTGCGTTATGTTCAGAAATCCACAGGAAAGAGCGTTCACGACAACGCAGACGAATATTATATTCCAAATAATATCCATAATGTCCACAGAAACATGTCAAACGACTGGAGACAATCTTTGAATCAATAAAGAGTGGTCAACAGTATTCTCTTATCCATACCCTTTACCACATCGTTCAACACCAAGGTTGCATTAGGGATGGTGCTATAAACCGGCATGAAACCAGACTGGTGAGCACTTAGAATACATCTCGTAGGAAGGAAGGATTACCAGAATATAGATTTCAGTAGAAAATCACTATCAAACTATTACTCTGATCAGAATTGGATCTGATCAGAATTGGTTTACATTCTGAGTAAATTGCCTATATTCCAATTTTCTATAACAAATTTCTATTAATAAGTTATATTTATACAAAACGAGAACAATGTAGACCGAGCTAAGAGCCTCACCAAAGCACCACAAAATATCCGGTTAGAAAATGTAGTTTTGATATGAATATGACCTGGCCTATGAAGCCACACTTCAATGTAATTCATCCCAGATTTCTCCTGCCATGCTTTTTCATGATCACAGTCCAATAAATGAATGTAATAGAGTTCTGGACTTTCTCAGAAAGTTTTATTGTTTTTGAATAACCCCAAGGCTTTATGGTAATAACGAGAGAGACAGGGGAAACGATAGCAATATATACACATCTAATGAGAAATTTGAACAACACCTTCTTGTTGAGCAAAGCATTATAAGACAGACTTTATGCATATGAGGCCCCCCAAAAATAATTCCTTGCCATTGTGAACCAAACAACCAAAAGCTTTATAAACCAAATAAAATATCATAAAAGCATTAAGACAAATTAAAATTATGAAGAGTATTTTCCAAAATATTTGAGTGTTTAATATCCTAAATGAGATGAATTATGGAAGTCGGAGTCTATGCTATTCTCAATCCAATGAGGAGTCAAAAACTTAGGCTTCAGCTGAGGAATGCTTATGAAATTAAATGAGTAGTTGACCTATGCCTATTTCCATATAATTCTAGCAATGTACTTACAATGCATATAGTAGCCTAGGTTTAATAAGAGAAGAGGATGAGGAAAAAATGCTAATCAGTTTATAATTTTCCAGCTCTGAGGATAGCAGAGTTGCTCTGCAGCCCGTGATGACATCCCAGCACAAGACGCACTGCTAGCGAGGCTCGTTGACTGTGTCACTCGCTCCATCTGCACACTTTGGCAGACAAAGCTAGCCAGATAGGCCTAGGCTACTACACATCTCTTTCGTGTCACAGCTCCACCAGAGTGAAATAAGCTATTCGAAAAGATTTGGCTCAGCTAAATGTATTTTGCCAATGTCATGATACTTCTCGTCCTTCCAATAGCATGCCAGCAAATGCGTAGCAGTCTTTCTTTCTTTAAAAAAATTGAATAAATGAGTTTGTACGTTATTTTGGATGGCTGCTAGAGGGAGATAACATCGTCTATGGCAGGGATGTCAAACATTCCATGGAGGGCCTATTGTCTGCTGGTTATAGTTTTTTCCCCTTTCAATTGAGACCTAGACAACCAGGTGGGGAATTCCTTACTAATCAGTGACCTTAATTCATCAATCAAGCACAAGGGAGGAGCGAAAACCCGCAGACACTTGGCCTTCCGAGGAACGAGTTTGACACGTGGTCTATGGGCAAGCGCATAATTTTTTTCCATATCACTACTATGTACTTTACACATTTTCAGTCACACTTTTGACTGATGGTGTTACAGACCTTTTATTTTGTGACTTCAGCTTTCAGACAAGTAAAAAAAGCTGTCCTACTTGTTCAAAGGACAAGTGGCTAAAAAAGTTAATGTCAAGCCCTGGTTGTTGAAAATGAAAACATATTCACTAGAAGTTGACTGATCTTCCAACGAGCCAAATGGCGGCTGGGAGAGGGAATAGTAGTCGACTGACTGCCCAGGGTCGATTTAACCAGCATTTCTTAAAATAAAAAGCCTGGAGAGATAAAATGGGGAAAGCATCACTTGTCTTATTTTTCTCAGTAATGATGCCAGTGTCTGACACAACTTGCTTATGCAGGGAAGGAGATGAATTGCCACGCTTCACTGCATTTTCCAAAATGTAGATGGATCACCAGCAGAGTCTGTGATATAACTTAGAAAGTAGCTTGATTTAGCTTTCTTAATTTAGGAAGTACACCTATTTTTACATTTCCATTTATTTATTTCCATTTTTTCCATTTATTTCTACATTAGGAAGTACATGCACTCGAACCAGGTCTGTTTGGTATTTTAAATAATGTATTTCGAAATATGTTTGTGAAAATACTTTAAAGTAGTAGGCTATTTATAGGAAAGTATTTGAAAATACTTGAATACTTCCAATATTCCAGTTGATTCAGGCCACAACAACTTAAATACACAGGAAATAACAAATAATCAAATACACGTGCGTGTGCATATCAGTTTGTGTGTTTGCCCATGCATGTTTATGTGTGTGAGTATGTCCTCGTACATGTATGAGTTGGTGTGGATTGATTTCCACCTCTGCGTAACTAGATCCATTAGGGCTGTTCCAGGGGAGATGTTATGCAGCACCACTGTGCCAGCTCTCTGCTAGCTGATTAAACCTGACACAGGACATGGCTCCAAGGGGGTCATTTTGGGATAATGGCACAGTGTAACAACAGTCCTACAAAGCCCAGAGTGACTTAAAAATAACCACATAACCACCATTCCACACTGGAATTTACATTTTGAAAAGAGGAAATTGTTCAGAGTGCAGAGAACAGCAGGGCACAAGAAAGAAAAATAGAGAAAAAGGGGAAGAGAAAGGAAGAGGAGGACATGGAGCCAGTGAAGAAGAAGAGAGAGAAAAAGGGAAGATGGGAAGAAAGCATCAGATTCAACAGCTGTGGTGAGGAGACAGATCAGTGCCCTTGCTACATTCCCTTCCTTCAGAGACACATATCAGCCTTAGTCTCTTGCTCTATGTGGTACACAACCCAGTTTGTATTTGATCCTATTACCACGGTGTATTTTTCCCCTACCACAGTCTCTGATGTTATAAGGTTGTGTGCTAGCCAGGGCTGGAGGTGTACCACTGAAAGATGGCCTTCCCAGATTGGTGCTACTTGATGGGCAGTGGCCCTGATGTTCAGACATGTACCTGAAGCACACCTCTGGCTCCTCAGCCATATGGCTCTACTCTGTCAGGTGACAGAAAGGAAGGAGCTATCTTAGCACCACAGGGACATCACATAATCTGACCAGCCTTCCCTGACATAATGTCTGTAAGCACAGCGGAGCGTCTGGACGCGACAGAGAAAGATGGGAGTGGAAGGAGGGCGCGGAGGTGGTGTGAGAGAAAGACTTAAACTGTCCGTCACTCGTGATGCCATCAGCAAAGACAGATTGTGGTCATACAGCTGAATAGCCACATCATGCTAGAACAGCAACCACAATATCTGCCCAGACTACATTGTATGAAGAGGTATTTTCTAATTTGGCCCCTGTAATTATATTAGATACTAATGATGCTGCATTTTGTAGGGCTTCTCAAGGTGCCTTACGAGTTGACAGTGTAATGGTGAATTGATCTCACCTTGCATTGTCCTTTGCAGTGATGCTGATAGATTAAATTACATGCATAGCAAATATGTGATGACATGAGAAACTGATCCCCACCTGATGATGATGATAATACAGAAACTGATCTGTGTTGTTGTGTTATACGGCCTCCACAGAGTCTTGTAATTCCTTATACCTTGGCTGATCCAGTCCAATTTGACTACATGTGATGGAGGGGAGAGGTGGTGAAGTGGTGCTGATCTCACCCCAGTGTCTGAGTGCATAAACGCTTCGTCCTGTCCTACCCTGTGACTCGTCTGCTCTGTATCAGCGGCTCAGGTCCGTCCTTCAGTCTCTCCCTGCCTGCCCTTCAGCCCAAACACTGCCAGCTCACCTGCCTTTATCTCCCTCAAACAGAGAGCAAAGGAGAGAGAGAGTAGAGCGAGCGACTAGAAAGAAAAACACAAACACACCGTGGGGAAAGAGAGACCAGAGAGAGAAGAGGAAACAGAACAGAGAGGAATAGAGAGAGAACAGAGAGGAATAGAGAGAGCGGGAGGGCACAGCCCTCCCTGGACCCTCAACCACCCACACTTGCCTCTCAAATCGGCAGGGGTGGAGAGAGGAAACGGTTTGGCACGATGCCTCAAGAACTCTCCCTTTTCTCTGCCTCTGTGTAGCACTAGGTCCATAGAGTACAGTAGCCTATATAGCAGAGAGCATAGTCTAGGCTGGAAGACCTGGAAGACCAGGTGTGTTGAATTTATGCAATCACTGAACTGATCAATTAGCTCAGTTGGTCAGGTGTGGTGCCTAGATGGAACAAAATCATACAGTACCTGTGGCACTCCAGGAACAGGGTTGCATACCCCTATTCTAGTATAACCAGGTCTCTGCTTACCGTACTATCTCATCTGTACATCTCCGAGCAGAGAGGCAGTGGGAGCCAATGGGTCCTGTCCCCCTGTAGCAGTTTCCTGCTTCCTCGAGCTCTGTTATTACAGGCCTGCATTATTACGGGGGAGGAGAAGTGGAGGGATGAGGGGTGGAGGGGTACCTGCTGTACTCCCCCCTCATTGAATATCTAACTTTATACTATATTATTTATTGCAGACTTCCACAGAATGTGAAGGAGCAGGGAGCGTATACTTTATAGGCGCACTGAGGCAGATGAGTATGTTGGAGATTCGCTCCGATTCCGTAATGTGTTCGAGGTTATTCAAGCTTGGTATATTCAAGGACAGACAGTTGTATAAGAGTTGATTTGCCAGGATGATATGGCGATAGCTGGTATGAAAGACGTCTGCTTTTGTAACAGCCTGGCTGCCTCGTGACCCATGTGACTACACAATGAGCTGTGTCTTTGAGAGCTGGTGTCAGCCATGCTACTCTTGTAAGGGTTCGAAAAGAACATTGCATGCCATTCAGACATTCATGCCTTTGTACGTGTGCACTACATCTAAAATATGTAAGTCCCTCTGGATAAGAGCGTCTGCTAAATGACTTAAATGTAAATGTAAATATAGGCTACAGTGTGTAGAGATGTATAGATTCCAGCTGAAGAGGCTTACAGGGTTAAAACGGAATATGAAGAGTACATTTTACCACTTCTGACTAAGACCGGGGTTGCGTGAACCCTAACCGTGTGTGGGACTGTGCGTCCCTCAAATCTCCTCTTCGTCCTCCACATGGCATTCCTCTCTTCTCTCTCACGGCCTAATCTCCTCTCCACACAACACAGCAGGAGTAATACACATCTCTCCTCCTCTCTATCCTCATCCTCCTTTGTGTGGGGCTGTGTTTCTCTAAAAGACAGAGGCTGGTGTGAGGCTATTACAGAAATGGGAATCAGATCACACACAAAGCCCCCCCCCCCCCCCACAGCATCGATCTCCCTCTGTTCCATTTCCTTTCTCCTTCTCTCTGCCTCTCTCTGGGCTTTGTTTACGTTTGACCGACTGATGCAGGGACGCGGCAGCTTGTCTCCTCTCTTCTCTCTCTGCTCTTTAGAAATACACTCCCGTGGATGGATGGATGGATGGCCTGGGCCGTGTGGAGCTATAGAAAGGAGTCGATGCCAATGTGTTCACTCACTATAGCTTTAGAAATCAGTCACTCATGCCATTGTGTTCACTCACCGCACAGTAGCCGCCTAGGGTCACTGCTGTCTGTCATTAGCTGCCTGACCAGGGTGTCGTGGTGGTCGAGATTGCACATTTTGTTTTGTGCTTTTTTTTAACAACGGGGTTCATAAGTTGATTGATGTGTTGATTAGATGGGTATTAACATGTTATATGCTACAAGGAGTTTGTGAAGAGTAGAAAGATGGGCTCCTGTATGTGCAGTACAGTATGGAAGCTATGTACTAATTTAAGTTATCTATATCTCTTTGAAGCAGAGATAAGGTGGTGTGTGTGTGTGTGTGCATATAGATGTGTGTTGTGTTCGTCCCTCCACGTGATCGATGACAGCCCCCTATCTCGTCCTGTCATCCCCCATGTTCCCCTACTCCGTCGCGGCCCACACTACCATCCTAGCTCTCAGGCCCTTTAAACAGAACCAGGCATGGAGATGAGTGCATTCACAGTTCAAATGAATGCGCTGAGGTGGTAGTGCACAGGGTGTGCTCTAGATAAATGAGGAGGAGAAAACGGTCACCTTCAATCCAGGAGAGAACGGACGGGAACAAAAACCTAGTTTAAGCCAAAAGGGGAGGTCGTTTTTTTAATGCGTTTAGCCTACCACAGCTAAAGATATCTTTTATGCTCACTTTTCATTTTTCTACTTGAGTTGATGTTACAGGTGACATTAGTCAGTGAGTTAGACACCGTTTTCCGGAGGTGTTGGGAAATGCAGACAGGTATTGAGGTTTATGTCCATTTAGTTATGATTGGCTGCTCCATCAGTTGGACCGTTAGACTGTTGAGTGGTAGTGTAGCGTGAGATGACTCTTGTCAGACATAGAACACAAGGTAAGTTAACTCTCTAGTCACTTAGTCCTGATCTGGATGCGGAGATCCTCCTAACCTATTGATCTTTTCTCTGAGGCCCTGGGATTCCCCCCTTTGACTCTATAGCTAAAACAGAGCCGTCTCTAATCTGTGGAACTCTTCACCTCTCCACCCCTGGCTGCCCCTGCTCCCCTCATTATGCAATTAATTTAATCCCCTCTACTCAGGAGCCAAAAGGCAGATCCGTCGCCGGGTGCTTTCAGTAACAATCAGGGGTTTCGCTCTAACTAACGACACATTATTAAACGATAGCCCCATTTTCTTATTGTGACACTAAAGCGTGTGATTTCTACCAAATGTTCACCGGAAGCTACAGTCTATCTGAAATATTAAAGCTGATCTAACCCCTAAAATGAATTTATATATATATTTTTTTTATGTGTCTCTCTGTAAGGTGTGTACATTGTTCCTCATCTCTCTCTCTCTCTGTTCCTCTCTCTCTCTCTGTTCTGTGTGAATACAGAATACATTCAGGGTTCATCAGCATGGAAATTGCTAAAGGTGAATTTATTTATGCAAATGAAGGAGAAAAACCGCATGGTTTCTGCACTCTGAATCATGTACATGTAAGACTCCCATGGTTCGATTGTTGAGGCAGAAGTATGAATAGAATTAATGGAAAACAGTTGACTAGTGTATCTATGAAGAAAAACCTTGTATGTTTCCTTTGTTTGAAGATGTTAGATGGTATTATTCCGTGTGTATGCGCATGATTGTGTGTGTGTTTGTGTGACTGTGCGTACTTCCCTGCGTGTGTCTTTCACACACTCTCTTAAGTATGCCTGTGATTACAGGTCCATGGCAGAGCTTTATGTTCTGACGTCAAGTCTCTGCTGTGAGGATTCAACCTGCAGTCACCCCACCTTTGATCTCTCTGCCTCTCCTCTGAGCTCCTCTCATCTCCTCTGGACCTCTCAATCCACCTACACATGACCTATTGATTCACACAGGGCCACAGAGCTTTGCTTTCCTCTACCGTTTTAGCAGCTCTATGCATATTGCTATATTGTTTACCATAAAAGCAACTCAAATATGCATTAATTCATTGGCATCAAAAAATAATGTGTTTATTGTGCTTTGAAGAGATTTGTGAGAGTATGAAGGAGTTCTTCTTTATAGCTGGATTTGACTTTGATCTTGGACACTGGAGTCCCTGGTCGATGGTTTAAATCATAGTCGTCAGTGCTGTAACCCTGTGTGTGATTGAAGGATGTACTGAATGACGCGTTCCTGATGTTGTGACAAATGCCATCACTAAGAGCACAGAGAGAAAGAACTGGTAGCCTGGCATACAAACACTGTCATCCTGGGATATAGAGTACAGACACACCCACACACACACTCAAGAATATAGGATACACCATTTTGTGGTTTGTCTTATCAATCTCCTTATGTAATCAACTTTGCCTGACACTGAAACATGACAAGGACTACAGCAGAGCTGTCACAGACGCAAAAAGACACGCTGTTTGTATGCCATGGAAAATGACTTCTATAGAGTACTGTCAGAGTACTGGAGGTCTGGTAAAGTAATAGAAAAAGCTCAGCAGAAAAACGGAAAACGTAGCTAAGAGGGAGGGAGAGGGGGGGAAAGAGAGAAGTAAAGAAAGAGGAGAGAGATGAGGGACAAAGAGCGTGCACGAGAGCGGGAGAGAGAATGCGGAAAAAGAGGGTCCCTGCTCAGATGTAATTATTGGATAGATGGAGGAGAGCAGAAGTCAGGGAGAAGTGTGGAGCTCAGCAGAATGCATCTCAGTGCCATCACTTGTCTTTTCTCTGACCCCTGACCTCCAACTGTCCTCCCGCAACCCAAATCTACCTAGCAGGCCCTGCGCTGCCAGTCGGAGTCTGCCCAGATGCTAAATTCGCTACAAAACTCTCTACTAAACAAACAGTCCTGCTAAAACTTGCATCTTCTTTACCATATTATAGTCTGACTACTCGCAAACAGAATTCATGAGTTAATTACCACTGACTTTGATTTTGATCTGGTAAAGTACTTTTTGGGGCAAACAATTTCAACCACAGGCTTGACTGAATTCACCCTCAACCAAAAAAAAAAAGCAGTTGCTTCCCTCCTCCCTGGGTTTGTAACGGTGTAAAATAATGTTCTCTATTGCAGAAAGAGAGGGAGCAGAAAGAGTGGTTCCGTAGTACTGAAGCAAACATTAATAATCTTACTCTCTCTTCCTTCCCCAGCTATAGCAGCTGTTCCTCTCTCCTACTGGCTCTAGAACAGATAAACAATAACTAACTAATTAACTTCCAGGGGACCAGGAGGAACTCAGACAACTCTCTCTCACTCACTCACTACTCAGTCTCTCTCTGTGTCTCACTCACTCACACTCTCTCCACTCTCTCACACACACATAGTAGGATGGTTTCTCTAATCTTCTTAACATTAGTCTTAGCCTGGTACCAGATCTGAGTGTACTTTAGCCAAGCCATCTCCTCTGACTACATGTGAGAAGTTTAATTTCAAGATGTTTTATTTATTTATTTCCTCTAAAGTGTTTGTTACTGTGATTTATTCACTGTTAATGAGGGTAGGCCTAAGTTGTTTACGCAGGAGCATAGCTATGTGATAATTAAACTGTGGAGACGAGAGCGAAAAAGGGGAAAGTGTTCACTGTTTACCTCACCCTCTGAGAGTGTTTGTGTGGGTGTGCGTGCGAGAACGAACTAATGTGAAGTGTCTTGACATGTGTCGGGTGACAAACGAAGTGAATCGTGATGGGTACAGCAGGGGTCACGTTGATGCGTACTTTTCTCCGGGTAGTTAGAATGCAAGATGAACTTCATGCAAAACTTTAGGAAATGTAGCTGGCTACATTCTTCTATGATAAACATTTCTGTTTGGAATCGATGGCCATGAATGGTTTTTGCAAAGAAATACCTTGTTTTTTTCCCTGTAAGCTAACGTACTTATGTGTGGTGAAAATGAAGCTATTTTCTGCTGAATGTGTTGCATTCATTTATTGTGTGTGAAGAAAAACTAGTTGCACTCCCCTGGTCACTCTGTTGATGCAAACAAACTGATTAGCTGTGTCAGAGTCTCAGATTTATGCACACTAGAGGTCTTCGCAAAACCACCTGTACCCAAGACCTAATCCGGGACACGAGTCGTTCCGGACACAGAACTGTAAATAATGTAACGGGTCGGATCTGATATGATTGTTGCGGGTCTCGGGTATGTGTCATTTTAACTGACTAGTCCGGAAGGGCCCGTACAGATCCCGAATGTGACTGCTGCAGTAGAGAGAGAGAGCGAGAGACATTTTATCATTTATGCTGCTGCTCTTGCTTTTCACAAGTGGTGTGTGATGCTTTGTAGCTTGTTGTTGGCCAATCATAAGTCATCAAAGTGGCAATAGGCTACATTCATAAAGCCTTGTGTGTGGCAAAAGTTAGGAGATACACTACATGACCAAAAGTATGTGAACACCTGCTCCTCGAACATCTCATTCCAAAATCATGGGCATTAATATGGAGTTGGTCCCTCCTTTGCAGGTATAGCCTCTACTCTTCTGGGAAGGTTTTCCACTAGATGTTGGAACATTGCTGCGGGGACATGCTTCCATTCAGCCACAAGAGCATTGGTGAAGTTGGTCACGGATGTTGGGTGATTAGGACTGATTCGCAGTCTGTGTTCCAATTCATCCCAAAGGTATTAAATGGGGTTGAGGTCAGGGCTCTCTGCAGACCAGTTCTTCTTGACAAACCATTTCTGTATGGACCTCGCTTTGTGCACGGGGGCATTGTCATACGGAAACAGGAAAGGGCCTTCCCCAACTGTTTGCCTCAAAGTTGGAAGCACAGAATCGTCTACAACATAATTGATGCTAGTCCATGGAAACCCACTTCATGAAGCTCCTGACAAACAGTTCTTTTGATGACATTGCTTCCAGAGGCAGTTTGGAACTCATTAGTGAGTGTTGCAATCGAGGGCAACACTTTTTACTCGCTACGCGCTTCAGCACTCGGTGGCTCTGTTCTGTAAGCTTGTGTTGCCTACGACTTCGCGGCTGAGCCATTGTTGCTCCTAGACCTTTCCACTTCACAGTAACAACACTTACAGTAGACTGGGGCAGCTCTAACAGGGCATACATTTGACAAGCTAACTTGTTGGAAAGGTGGCTTCCTATGACGGTGTCACGTTGAAAGTCACTGAGCTCTCCAATAAGGCCATTCTACAGTGTTTGTCTATGGCTGAAATAGCCGAATCCACTAATTTAAAGGGGTGTCTCATACTTTTGCGTATATAGTGTATCTAATCAATGGAAGATATAATTAAAATTTCGAAATGAAAAGTTAAAAGAGAGGTATAGAATACAACGACCAAGAGCCAACAGGTAAGGCTACTACTTAATATTCTGAATGGAGTTATTTTTAAATGTTGGATGAGAAAGCGCATGTACTGTACCCTCAACCCTTAAACTAGCTTCTCCCGGGTTTGATGCAGTCAAGACTGGTACTACTTAATCATATCTGTTGATAAATACCCTAGCTGTATGACAGCTATTAGTCTACTATAGCACAAGTCGGCTTGGTTGGTTGCTGTCTTTCGTCTCTCCCACCCTGCTCCCAGTGTCAATCGCTCCCAGTAATACGCACGCTTGCACGCAACACACACTGATATAATGCTGTCTTTCTCCCTAGCTCTATAGGAGCTTTAATGTTCGTTGAGAGGTCCACTGACAGCTATGCAATTACTGCTGTATTGTTTGACCGCCCAGCCATAATCGGTGGAAAGAGAATTTTGTGTGCGCTGTGGATATCAGAAGATTATCAGCGGCTGTCCATGTGAACCGTGCATGTGTGTGTTCATCAGTGTCTGACGGGCGTGTGTGTGCATACTGTATGTGCGTGCGTTGATCATTGTTTGACGGAAGTGTGTGTGTGTTTCAGTTTAACGAGTCTGTGTGTATTCGTGTGTTTCAGAAACGGTGCATGTCCACATGCAGCAGTATGAAGTGGAGTATCTCCAGTTTGCCTTCCGTTGGATGAACAACCTGCTGATGAGAGAGCTGCCGTTACGCTGCACTATACGCCTCTGGGACACCTACCAGGTACAAACACACGCGTACGTACGCACACATACTGTGCGCGCGCAGGAACACACACAAAACACTCACATGCATTCACACAAATTGTCACATTTCACTCACTCACAGCCGCAACGTGTGTGTATTATTCTCCCATTGTGTTCCTTCATAAGACCCTATCCAGCGGAGGTCATCCATCTCTGTCAGTCCTCTCCTCTGTGGCCTGTGCCTCTGGCTCTTTATCTCTCAATCTCTCTCTCGGTCTGTCAGCAGCTCAGAGCAATGAGCCCGTGCCTCAACACCACTGAACTATTACTAAACAAAAGCCTTGTTAACAAACCATCCTTTATAACTCCCCGACTTCTTCCCATCCCTCCCCTCAGATTGTACGACCTAGCTAGCCTCTGAAAGGCTGCAGTAGGACAATGGTGCAGAACTCTGTGGCTTGGCCCTGAAGGGCCACAGTGTCTGCTGCTTTTCTGTCTGACTATAAACTGACGGTTGACTTCTATAAACTGGCGGTTCGTCAATGACATGAGTTGATCCATGAAGTATCGCGGAGATAAAAATGACTGCGGCACTGAAGGACTGGTTCCATGTAGGAAGCAGGTGTATGTGTCCTGCATTGTGTTCCTTTGCCTCAGCAGTGCATCATCTAAGGTAGCCTGTTATCTTTTTTAAAATTTTATTTTGTTTTATTGTACATGTGCTCCAGAGGGAGCTGCTTAAAAGCTAGTACACCCTAGGCCACAGATAGGTTATCTAACAAACATCTCTCCTTTGTTCCGCCACGTACCGGTATAATACACCATGCTACAGCACAGCACTGAGCCAGGGAAGGCGTTTTGTAAGGACATAAAAACACAGCACCCTCTCTCTATTCTACTTCCTAATTAAACCATAAAGTGTTACTGCCTTTGGTTATCTCCCAAATGGTTACTCCCTATGTCTGACCAGATCCCTATGGGTTCTAATCAAAAGTAGTGCACTATACACTGAGTATGCAAAACATAGACTGACCAGGTGAATCCAGGTGAACGCTACGATCCCTTATTGATGTCACTTGTTAAATCCACTTCAATCAGTGTCGATGGAGGGAAGGAGACAGGCTAAAGAAGGTTTAAGCCTTGAGACACGGGTTGTGTTATGCGTGCCATTCAGAGGGTGAATGGTTCAGACAAAAAATGTAAGTACCTTTGAATGGGGAATGGTAGTAGGTGCCAGGCGGACCGGTTTGTGTCAAGAACTTCAACCCTGCTGGGTTTTTCACGCTCAACAGTTTCACGTGTGGATCTAGAATGGTCCAAAGGACATCCAGCCAACTTGATACAACTGTGGGAAGCATTGGAGTCCATATGGGCCAGCACTCCTGTGGACCGTTTCGAACGGGCCGTTATCATGCACCTGTCGGAACAGGGACACGATAAAAAAGACGTCATCCGTTTGCACTTGAATAGTGAATTCAGGACGCTTTTCCTGCAGTTCATTTTCTTGCCAGCCAGGTAGGCTACTCCAGTTGTATATTAAGCAGTGTGCTTAATATTAGGAAAGTTTTAAACTAAATATATAGTAGGCCTAGCCTATAGGAAGCTGATGGGATCCTTCTTTTTTTTAATAGAGGCCATCAAATCTCTGTTTTCTCAATTACATGGCATAGTCTATAGAAATGTTGCACAACATGGGTTTATAGGAACACTTATTTAATTCCAGGCATCAACTTCTGGCCCTTCTTTGGGCACTGTGTTAACAACCCTCCAGGCAAGCTTCAATGCCATACAACTCTCCTTTCGTGGCCTCCAATTGCTCTTAAATACAAGTAAAACTAAATGCATGCTCTTCAATCGATCGCTACCTGCACCTACCCGCCTGTCCAACATCACTACTCTGGACGGCTCTGACTTAGAATACGAGGACAACTACAAATACTTAGGTGTCTGGTTAGACTGTAAACTCTCCTTCTAGAACCATATCAAACATCTCCAATCCAAAGTTAAATCTAGAATTGGCTTCCTATTTCGCAACAAAGCATCCTTCACTCATGCTGCCAAACATACCCTTGTAAAACTGACCATCCTACCAATCCTGGACTTTGGCGATGTCATTTACAAAATAGCCTCCAATACCCAACTCAACAAATTGGATGCAGTCTATCACAGTGCAATCCGTTTTGTCACCAAAGCCCCAAATACTAACCACCATTGCGACCTGTACGCTCTCGTTGGCTGGCCCTCGCTTCATACTCGTCACCAAACCCACTGGCTCCATGTCATCTGCAAGACCCTGCTAGGTAAAGTCCCCCCTTATCTCAGCTCGCTGGTCACCATAGCATCTCCCACCTGTAGCACACGCTCCAGCAGGTATATCTCTCTAGTCACCCCCAAAACCAATTCTTTCTTTGGCCGCCTCTCCTTCCAGTTCTCTGCTGCCAATGACTGGAACGAACTACAAAAATCTCTGAAACTGGAAACACTTATCTCCCTCGCTAGCTTTAAGCACCAACTCTCAGAGCAGCTCACAGATTACTGCACCTGTACATAGCCCACCTATAATTTAGCCCAAACAACTACCTCTTTCCCAACTGTATTTAATTAACTTGTTTATTTTGCTCCTTTGCACCCCATTATTTTTATTTCTACTTTGCACATTCTTCCATTGCAAAACTACCATTCCAGTGTTTTACTTGCTATATTGTATTTACTTTGCCACCATGGCCTTTTCTGCCTTTACCTCCCTTCTCACTTCATTTGCTCACATTGTATATAGACTTGTTTATACTGTATTATTGACTGTATGTTTGTTTTACTCCATGTGTAACTCTGTGTCGTTGTATCTGTCGAACTGCTTAGCTTTATCTTGGCCAGGTCGCAATTGTGATCCTGGACAACACCCTGTCGTTCTCAACTAACATCAAGGCGGTGGCCCGTTCCTGTAGGTTCATGCTCTACAACATCCGCAGAGTACGACCCTGCCTCACACAGGAAGCGGCGCAGGTCCTAATCCAGGCACTTGTCATCTCCCGTCTGGATTACTGCAACTCGCTGTTGGCTGGGCTCCCTGCCTGTGCCATTAAACCCCTACAACTCATCCAGAACGCCGCAGCCCGTCTAGTGTTCAATCTTCCCAAGTTCTCTAATAATAATAATAATAATAATATATGCCATTTAGCAGACGCTTTTATCCAAAGCGACTTACAGTCATGTGTGCATACATTCTACGTATGGGTGGTCCCGGGGATCGAACCCACTACCCTGGCGTTACAAGCGCCATGCTCTACCAACTGAGCTACAGAAGGACCACGTCTCTCACGTCACCCCGCTCCTCCGCTCTCTCCACTGGCTTCCAGTTGAAGCTCGCATCCGCTACAAGACCATGGTGCTTGCCTACGGAGCTGTGAGGGGAACGGCACCTCAGTACCTCCAGGCTCTGATCAGGCCCTACACCCAAATAAGGGCACTGCGTTCATCCACCTCTGGCCTGCTCGCCTCCCTACCACTGAGGAAGTACAGTTCCCGCTCAGCCCAGTCAAAACTGTTCGCTGCTCTGGCTCCCCAATGGTGGAACAAACTCCCTCACGACGCCAGGACAGCGGAGTCAATCACCACCTTCCGGAGACACCTGAAACCCCACCTCTTTAAGGAATACCTAGGATAGGCTAAAGTAATCCTTCTCACCCCCCTTAAAATATGTAGATGCACTATTGTAAAGTGGCTGTTCCACTGGATGTCATAAGGTGAATGCACCAATTTGTAAGTCGCTCTGGATAAGAGCGTCTGCTAAATGACTTAAATGTAAATGTAAATGTAAATTGTAAATGAGAACTTGTTCGCAACTTGCCTACCTGGTTAAATAAAGGTGAAATAAAAAAATAATAAAAAACAGCTATGAGGAGCTGACTCAGTGCGCATCAAGTAACCCTATTCCACTCAAATTCAGGGTCTCACAAAGTGTTTGATTTGAATTTTGTCGCATTTGCATTCATGCCAGAGTGATTAGAGAGACAACAGGGTGCTGAGTACCCACTATTAGCCATTGGTTGTTGGCAAGTTTGGTAGGCATCAGAGTGCCGTTTTGGAGAAGCCTAGTTACTGTCGTAACTCCCCTGTGGCGATCTGAAGGATCAGGTTACAGTGAATCCACACTACAGCATGATCTCCCTCTCTCTCGTAGAGGGGGAGAGCAGGAAGTCTGCTGTTTTATGGGCGGTCATAAAATACGCTGCCTCTATGCTCTGTAGTGTTCAAGATTTGAATGTAAACGGTGGAACACAGAGAGACACTTGGACATCAACAGCTTGAATAATTAAACAATATTTATATTTTTGAGAATGTGGGAGTGGTCCGTGGACACTTAAGGGACAGTCATGTCGAGTGTGTTTCATTTGGTGATCTCATGAAGGACAGGAAACACACATACAGTTGAAGTCGGAAGTTTACATACACTTAGGTTGGAGTCATTAAAACTCATTTTTCAACCACTCCACAAATTTCTTGTTAACAAACTATAGTTTTGGCAAGTCGGTTAGGACATCTACTTTGTGCATGACACAAGTCATTTTTCCAACAATTGTTTACAGACAGATTATTTCACTTATAATTCACTGTATCACAATTCCAGTGGGACTGAAGTTTACATGCACTAAATTGAGTGTGCCTTTAAACAGCTTGGAAAATTCCAGAAAATTATGTTATGGCTTTAGATGCTTCTGATAGGCTAATTGACATCATTTGAGTCAATTGGAGGTGTACCTGTGGATGTATTTCAAGGTCTACCTTCAAACATAGTGCCTCTTTGCTCTGGATCATGGGAAAATCAAAAGATATCAGCCAAGACCTCCACAAGTCTGGTTCATCATTGGTAGCAATTTCCAAATGCCTGAAGGTACCACGTTCATCTGTACAAACAATAGTACGCAAGTATAAACACCATGGGACCACGCAGCCGTCATACCGCTCAGGAAGGAGACGCGTTCTGTCTCCTAGAGATGAACGTACTTTGGTGCGAAAAGTGCAAATAATCCCAGAACAACAACAAAGGACCTTGTGAATGCTGGAGGAACCGGGTACAAAAGTACCTATATCCACAGTAAAACGAGTCCTGTATCGGCATAACCTGAAAGGCCGCTCAGCAAGGAAGAAGCCACTGCTCCAAAACCGCCATTAAAAAGCCAGACTACAGTTTGCAACAGCACTTGGGGACAAAGATCGTACTTTTTGGAGAAATGTTCTCTGGTCTGATGAAACAAAAATAGAACTGTTTGGCAATAATGACCATCGTTATGTTTGGAGGAAAAAGGGGGTGGCTTGTAAGCCAAAGAACACCATCCCAACCCGTGAAGCACGGGGGTGGCAGAATCATGTTGTGGGGGTGCTTTTTTGCAGGAGGGGCTGGTGCACTTCACAAAATAGATAGGAAAATGATGTGGATATATTGAAGCAACATCTCAAGACATCAGTCAAGAAGTTAAAGCTTGGTTGCAAATGGGTTCTCCAAATGGACAATGACGCCAAGCATACTTCCAAAATTGTGGCAAAATGGCATAAGGACAACAAAGTCAAGGTTTTGGAGTGGCCATCACAAAGCCCTGACCTCCATCCTATAGAAAATGCGTGGGCAGAACCAAAATTCACCCAACTTATTGTGGGAAGCTTGTGGAAGGCTACCTGAAACGTTTTACCGAAGTTAAACAATTTAAAGGCAATTTTACCAATACAAATTGAGTGTACGTAAACTTCTGACCCCCTGGGAAAGTGATGAAAGAAATACAAGCTGAAATAAATCACTCTCTCCTATTATTCTGACATTTCACATTCTTAAAATAAAGTGGTGATCCTAAGACACTGAATTTTTACGAGAATTAAATGTCAGAAATTGTGAAAAACAGAGTTTAAATGTATTTGGCTAAGGTGTATGTAAACTTCCGACTTCAACTGTATATATATTTTACATAAATGTATATTATTTTATATATATATTTGTTAATATATTTTATCATGCACATCTCATTCTCTCTTTCTGTCTCTCTCTTTCACACACACACACACACACACACACACACACACACACACACACACACACACACACACACACACACACACACACACACACACACACACACACACACACACACACACACACACACACACACACACACACACACACACACACACACACACACACACACACACACACACACACACACACACACACACACACACACACACACACACACACACACACAGAGAGTAGCTCTGGAGTGGCCCTGGCTTTTTACTTGGTTCTACTAATCAGCTACTTCCTTAAGGTCGTATGAGGACTTTAGAATTTAGCTGGTGGTCAAAACTCTCCAGCCTTATCGACGAGCCACACAGAATTTGTGCGCCCTTGGGTGTGTGGTCTGACAGCGGCCGTGGCTTTTATTTTGTTTACCTCAAGGCTTTAGAGAGAGGGAGGAAATTATGAAGGGAGAGATGGAGGGCTTCCTCTGTACCTCTGTATCCACCACTATCAGACCCTGCCATTGATTTAGATGCTTGTTGACGTATGTACTTTGTTGTTGTGTGCTCTCTTGTTAGGATAACACCAGGATTCAATAATAGCAGGATATTACTTATTGCGTCTCTAAAATGTGTGTCTACATTATGGGATGTAGAGGAAGCTGACCCTCCTCTCCTGATGACTCACTTTAATTACCGTGGCATCAACGTCTTGGTGGGGCGCTCTGAGGGTAGAGGGGTGTAATTGTGTACCTATACACTTGTTCTCCTTCAATTACCGTTCTACCCCCTTTATTGACTGGGAGAGAACACACACACACACACACACACACACACACACACAGGCAAAGTGAAGGTTGTAGATTCAGTCAGAGAGCATTATGACACGTAATAATAAAGCAAGATGGCAGGAGAAGCCCCTTAGTGGCAAGATAAAGTCACTGACCATACAGTAAGTGGTAAGCCTGTAAACTCTCATGACGTTGTTATGAAGTTTAATACACTCTCAAGATCACTGTTCTGACTGCTTATGAACTCACCCAGTCAAATTCCCAGGTCGTAATCCCAGAGAGCAGCAGTCAGGAAGGCCTCAAATGTTCAGTTTTTATGAAGTCAACACTGAGCTGCTGCCTACCAAAAATTAATTGCAAAATAAAACTCAATTGATTTCTACCTATGAATTATTCGTAGTAAATCACATAGCCTACTTTCTCTAAAAACACTTCTGAGCCGTGGCTCTGCAGGCCCTGGCAGAAATGAAGTATGTGCTGCCTGTACTATGGATCCACTGATGATGGGTTGGGATAAGGAATAACTGTCTAGACTTCATTCTTGCTGATATGAGTTTTTGGAGGTTTGAGTGGTGAATGAGTGGAGTTTTTCTAATCAATGGTCGGGCCTGCAGGGAGTGACCGTGACATGAATTAAACCCTGAGTGGTTGACCTTTTGGGCTAACAACCTCGGTTGTTCCCCTCAGTTATGACCGTAAGATCACTGCCAACAACCTGTCTACAGGGACCTCTCAATCTTCCACTTGGCTCTTCATCTCCAACCCCCCTAGACACACACACACACACACACACACACACACACACACACACACACACACACACACACACACACACACACACACACACACACACACACACACACACACACACACACACACACACACACACACACACACACACACACACACACACACACGCGCACGGTACGCATACTCGGCACACACTTGCACGCACGCACACGGTACACATGCAAGTCTCACACCCACACACACTCTAAAATGTAGGGAAATGATAAAAAGCTGTGTCTTCTCTCTCATTGAGAGAAAATGTCTGCTACTGCATCAGTGATTAAAGACAACCCCTGTGTTCTCAGATGTGTGGTTCTGCCATCGTGGGGGTTTATATCCAAGTAGGGTCTACAGTGTAGAATTGATCCCTTCCCCAATCATTTTGAGTAGGAGGAAAACAACTCGTGAATGGGGCCATTTTATGTCTGGGCACAAAGGTAATGTGCAGTGCCTTCAGAAAGTATTCACACCCCTGAACTTTTTCCACATTTTGTTGTGTTACAGCCTCAAATTTCAAATAATTACATAGAGATTTCATGTCACTGGCCTACACACTGTATCCCAAAATGTTAGGGATTATGTTTTTAGAAATGCTTACAATTTCTAAAACATTTAAAGCTGAAATGACCGAGTCAATAGGTATTCAACCCCTTTTGTTGTGGCAAGCCTAAATATGTTAAAGAGTAAAAATTAGCTCAACAAGTCACATAATACGTTTCTTGTACGCACTCTGTGTGCAATAATAGTCAACATTAGTTTTTTAGTGACTACCTCATCTCTGTATCCTACACATAGAATTAGTCCAGTAGTTAATTTCAAACACAGGTTCAACAACCAAGACCCCATTGGTAAATTTTTTTAAAGCAGACATTGAATATCCCTTTTGAGCATGGTTAAGTTATTAATTACACTTTGGATGGTCTATCAGTAAACCCAGTTACTACAAAGATACAGGCGTCCTTCCTAACTTAGTTGCCAGTTAGGAAGGAAACCACTCAGAGAAGCCACTCAGGGATTTTACCATGAGGCCGATGTTGACTTTAAAACAGTTAGAGTTTAATGGCTGTGATGGGACAAAACTGAGAATGGATGAACAACATTACTAATCCACAATCCTAACCGAAATGACAGAGTGAAAAGAAAGAATCATGTACAGAATAAAGCATATTCCAAAACATGCATCCTGTTTGCAATAAGGCACTAAAGTAATACTGTGAAAAATGTGGCTAAAAAATAAACTTTTTGTCCTGAATACAAAGAGTAATGTTTGGGGAAAATTCAACACATCACTGAGTACCCACTTCATATTTTCAAGCATGGTGGTTGCTGCATCATGTTACGGCTATGCTTGTTGTCGGCAAGGACAAGGGAGTTTTTTAGGATAAAAATAAAAGGACTAGATCTAACATTCCTTGACATTTCTGCTGTCAGCATGCCAATTGCACGCTCCATCAAAACCGGAGTCATCTGTAGTATTGTGTTGTGTGATAAAACTGCACATTTTAGTGTTGCCTTTTATTACCCCCAGCACAAGGTGCACCTGTGTAATGAGCATGCTGTTTAATCAGCTTCTTGATATGGCATACCTGTCAGGTGTAAGGGTTATCTTGGCAAAGGAGAAATGCAAATATTGTCCAATCCAGGTGTACAAAGCTCGTAGACTTACGCAGAAAGACTACCAGCTGTAATCGCTTCCCGAGGTGCTTCTACAAGGTATTGACTCGGGTGTGAATACATGTAAATGAGATATTTCTGTATTTCATTTTCAATAAATTAGTAAAATGTAAAATGTTCTAAAGACATGTTTTCACTTTATTATTATAGGGTATTGTTTGTAGATGGGTGAGAAAGTATATTTAATCATATACCAACAAAATGTGGAATAAGTCAAGGGGTCTTAATAACTTCTGAATTCACTGTATGGTTTATATAGTAACCCAGTAACTAAATTGAAGACTAGGCACTGAGATTAACTTTGAAGTTTAGGCTGTTGTAGCAAGGTTGAGAAATGATTATCAATAATTATACAACTTGAAAAAGTATACCATAAAAGAGAGTTTAAACAGATTAATTTCCTCAACAAAACCAAAAAATAGAATGCAATTTTTTTTGGTGTGCCTAAACAGCCGGAAAAAGACTCCCCGAAGTCTAAAACGAATAAAAACATCACAAAATCTCGTCAAAACACACTATATATACCAAGGTATGTGCATACACCTTCAAATTAGTGGATTCGGCTATTACAGCCACACCTGTTGCTGACAGGTGTATAAAATCGAGCACACAGACATGCAATCTCCATAGACAAACATTGGCAGTAGAATGGCCTTACTGAAGATCTCAGTGACTTCCAACGTGGCACCGTCGTAGGATGACAACTTTCCAACAAGTCAGTCCGTCAAATTTCTGCCATGCTAGAGCTGCCCCAGTCAACTAAGTCCTGTTATTGTGAAGTGGAAAAAAATCTAGCAGCAACAACGGATCGCCACAAAGTGGTAGGCCACATAAACTCACAGAACAGGACCGTAGAGTACTGAAGCGCGTAGCGTGTAAAAAATAATCTGTCCTCGGTTGCAACACTCACTACTGAGTTCCAAACTGCCTCTGGAAGCAACGTCAGCACATTAACTTTTCGTAGGGAGCTTCATGTAATATGTTTCCATTGCTAAGCGTCAGCTGGAGTGGTGTAAAGCTAGCCGCTATTGGTCTCTTGAGCAGTGAAAACATGTTCTCCGGAGTGATGAAACAGGCTTCACAATCTGGCAGTCCGACGGACAAATCTGGGTTTGGCGGATGCCAGGAGAACGCTACCTGCCCCAATGCATAGTGCCAACTGTAAAGTTTGGTGGAGGAATAGTGGTCTGGAGCTGTTTTTCATGGTGTAGTTCCAGGGAAGGGGAAATCTTAACGTTTCAGCATACAATGACATTCCAGACAATTCTGTGCTGCCAACTTTGCGGCAACAGTTTGGGGAAGGCGCTTTCCTGTTTCAGCATGACAATTCCCCCATGCACAAAGCAAGGTCCATACCAAAATGGTTTGACGTTCGGTGCGGAAGAACTTGACTGGCCTGCATGGAGCCTTGAACTCAAACCCCATCGAACACCTTTGGGATGGATTTGAACGCCGACTGCGAGCCAGGCCTAATCTTCCAACATCAGTGCCCGACCTCACTAATGCTCTTGTGGCTAAATGGAATCAAGTCCCTGAAGCAATGTTTCAACGTGTAGTGGAAAGCCTTCTCAGAAGAGTGGAGGCTGTTTTTGCTGCAAAGGGGGGACCAACTGCTTATTAATGCCCATGAATTTGTAATGAGATGTTCGATGAGCAGTTGTCCACACACATTTGGTAGAGATTGTGCATATACACTCCATTATTGAACTGTTTCAGCTGGGAAGCATGCGGACGCCTTAACTCACCATGAGGAAATCTCAGTAGTGTCCGAATTAGCCCACTTTCACACCTTAATATTTAATCTCCTGCTGAGCCATTATGGCCTTTTGACAACACAGCAGGACCTCACTGTCTTTGTCTGTTGCTCTCACTGGGGCATGTTTGTCTTGGAGACCTCTGCTTCTCGCCTCTTCTTTTCCTTTATGCCTCCCCTACATTCTCCATCAGACTGGGAAGGTTTATACTGTATTTACAAAGGCTGCTCTCGACATGCTTCCAAAGATAAATTCGGTCACACAAGGATAAGAGCGTCTGCTAAATGACTTAAATGTAATGTAAATGTGGTTCAGAGGGGATTTCTTTACATTATTGGTTATTGTGTCAGGAGGATGACATAGTTCTACCTTTCAAACCTGAGAGTCTGTACACGTATACGTATGTAGAATGTCATGTATAGAATGTTGTCCATTGAGTGGCAGCATAAGTGTGCTGTTGCACAGTTCGTGCTTGTTTTCATGAACGCCAGAGAAAGTGCAAAGCAATGTCAGAGCATATGTAGTTATTGGTTAGGCTGGTGTGTGTGTGTGTGTGTGTGTGTGTGTGTGTGTGTGTGTGTGTGTGTGTGTGTGTGTGTGTGTGTGTGTGTGTGTGTGTGTGTGTGTGTGTGTGTGTGTGTGTGTGTGTGTGTGTGTGTGTGTGTGTGGTCAATGTGAGCCGCTGAGCCTCAACAGGGCTGTATTGTGCCATTAGAGCAGCAGTATGTCAGGGGAGGGTTTAACCTGTGTTGAAATTCTCTCTCTGTAGTCAGCCCATCTGCTCTCCAACACATCCTCCATATGTAATGCCATGTGCCCGTATGCACTCACAAGACCTTCTAATTCATTATCGTCGCCTGCTTTAGTTGCTTTGTAAATGACACACATATGCGTGTAAATTACACAGTCTAACCACATCCATGTGGGATTATTCGATTTGTATCAGGTTGGTATTGGCCATGCCATGACTGCCGTGCCATCGTGTGCGTTTGTTGCATGACTGCCATGCTGTGTAGTCATTGGTTGGGTCCTGTATCTGCTCTCACAGGTAGTTACTGTCACGCCCTGACCGTAGAGAGCGTTTTTTGTCTCTATTTTGGTTTGGTCAGGGTGTTATTTGGGTGGGCAGTGTTCAATGTTCTATGATTTTCTATTTGTTTGGCCAGGTGTGGTTCTCAATCAGAGGCAGCTGTCTATCGTTGTCTCTGATTGAGAACCATACTTAGGTACCCTCTTCTCCCACCTGTTTTGTGGGAAGTTAACTTGGACTTTGTTCAGGGCACGTAGCCCAAAGCTTCACGGTTTGGTTTTGTTCTTTGTTTTGTCGGCATCATTTCTAATAAAGAGAAAATGTACACTTACCATGCTGCACCTTGGTCCAGTCCTTCAGCCAGCCATGACAGTTACCGTGGACAGACCTGGAAGTGGAAACGCCTGCAGCCAGCCCTAGGGCTATTACCATGTGTGTCAATATGTGTGTGTGTCGCGTTAATGCAGGCAGGATCAGGACACGGCATGTACAGCCCTTAGGGGTTCTGCTGCTGACCGCTAAAGTACTTGTGGTGGTTCTGCCACACATCACAGGTCAAATGTCAAACAGGCGACATAATGCAGCGGCCCTCCACAGCTGTTCACACAGAGAAGTTAATGTGTGAATTACCATTGTATTACCAATATGACTGGCAGGACTGAAATATAGTAAATATGACTTTTGAAGGTGGCCTTTGAGTGTGTGTGTGTGTGTGTGTGTGTGTGTGTGTGTGTGTGTGTGTGTGTGTGTGTGTGTGTGTGTGTGTGTGTGTGTGTGTGTGTGTGTGTGTGTGTGTGTGTGTGTGTGTGTGTGTGTGTGTGTGTGTGTGCCAGAGAGAAAGACAAAGTGTGTGTTTGCATGTAATGGATGTTCATTCATGGCTTCTTCTCATACCCATACCACACACCCACAATTACCTCACTGTTCCTAAAACCCCTCACACACACATTCACACTGTTCCTACCCTTCCTTCCCTCCACGCTCCACTCGTCCCTGACAGAGGGGTGTCCAAATTATCCTTGTTGCACAGAGCATGAAATTAGCAAGTGGCTCTGTGTGAATGCATTAGCAAGGGGGTGTTAGGGAGCAGAAAGCCCCCCCCCCCTTTGTGTAACCAGGAAGATAGAAACACGGTATGCATGGTGCAGAATGTCTGCCGCTACATAGGTCTGGGAGTTGCCAGGGACCTGACAACACGATATTATCACAATATTTAGGTGCCGATACGATATGTATTGCGATTCTCCTGATTTTATATCTATTGCAATTCCATTTCCCCCCCAAAATATTTCTCAACACATGTCCGCTGCAGAGGAACAAGCGAGAGCCATGAGAAAACGATTTGTGCTCAGTCATGGAAATGAGTGCTGAAAACAAATTGGCTCTCTATTTTTTTTTAAAAAGGAGAACAAGCTGTGAAGGAAAAATACTGGAGTTTTGGTACGATAATGTCAAAAACGATACGATATATGGTCAAAAATAATATCCCGATATGCAACCGGATACATTTTTGCCCCCCCATCACTACTGCTACACTGCTCCATTGTAAAGAGCCCCAAGGCAGGGAGGTAGATTCCCTCCTCTAGAACTATGCCTATGTGTGTTGTTGTCGAGCAAAACTGTTTGTGGAAGGTATCATATAGGCCTATTTGGCAGGGAAACTGTGAAGCGAGCTGTGGCCAATTGCTTGTTTCTGTTTGTTTTCTGTTTGGTTTTCTTTAATAATAGACGCAATGTTGTCCGTTTGCTGCTTTTCATGAAATCATGCGTACCTGTTCTTTATATGGCCAGAAACAACTTTGTTCATATGGGCAGAAGAGAGTTAGGTTTAGGCAGAACTGTGCTAGCTGTTGGAACGGTTCACAGCATATCTGCCCTATTCATAGGTGGCGTCTCCAATAGAAGCTTCCCCTAAAGAAAATGACAAAAACAGTATATAATTACTTCTGTCTTTCCAAAAAATATATTACAATCCTTCAAAACACTACACCAGAGAGGATGATTTTGCCACAGATTATCATTAGCTTATTTTCGAACAATAGCTGCAGATTCTTTTAAATCACAAGGCCAGGGCATTTCCTAAAGGCGTGTGAATTGGGCACCGCGCATAACATGTCAAATAGATGATTGTTGATTTGCGGCTGTCAGTGAAATGCATCTAAAATAGGCCTAGGTCTATCGTAATATTTCAAAATACAATCGCTGGAAAAACACAAAAGAGAGGAGACAAAGATAAAACTAGAACCTGTCTTTAGGGAGGCCATAAAATTTGCTCAACTCGCAATAAGCTATTTATTGAGCGAACAGTAGGTTATCTTATCGGGAGAGCATCAGCCATATCCCCGGTGAGTGCGCATATTCACTGTCTTTATCATTGGGTGAGTCCGTGCTCCTGAACAGTTTTCTTTTAGGGCAATTACCTCATCTGGGCTTGATGGACGTCAAAGCCTACGACATGTGTCTCCCCTTTTCATCGGCCTCAATTAGATGGATGCGTTCACGACAATGTCGTTCTCACTTTTTCAGTGTCGGCAGAGTAGTCTGCCCTGTCATTGTTGTGTATTGAACAGGCTGCTATTATCTCCGGTCGTGGAGAGCAAAGTGTCGTAGAATGTCTGCATGAAATATCCTACAAACAGTGAGTCAGTTATATTATTAGCCTAATTTCTGGACTATCCAATCTACTCATCACATTAGGGACTAGTACACTATCTTACTGAAAATGCGATGATAGATGCATGGAATACTTATCATTAAAGATAAAACAAACAAAACATCATTTTTGTTGTTGTTGCTTCCCCGAACTTGAAACTCACACGCTGCCAATGGACCTACTCTAACTTGAAGTGTGAGTGTTATCCTTGGCAATGGTATAGCCAACATTTGTCTGTTCAGATTTGTATTTATTTATTTTCCTATATTTTGGTTGACTATATTGTCAGAGATTGCTGTAATGTTTTACCTTATTACGTTATGTCTATCCAGAGAGGGAGAGAGAAGGAAAGAGAGAATGACAGATGGAGACTGCAGGGCTTACAGAGAAGTAATGAGAGAGATGGAGAGAGCGCAACAGAGATATTGAGGGAGATTGAGTGAGGAAGAGCGAGTGTATACCTCTGCAGGGCACAGGAACGGCAAAATGAACCTCGGGGATGTGGCCCCAGCCCCTTTACCCCTCCCCTCCAGGCCCCCAGGGGCCTCCTAATGATTGGCTGATTGGTGACACAGAGAGCCAATCCCCAGCAGGCACAGACAGGGTTAGAGGTGGGGTCAGCCACACGGCCCCAAGCATCAATACTTAATCTGTTCTGCTCTCTCTAAAAAACAGAACTCTGCCGCTTCGCTCACTCCATCTCTCTATACCTCTCCTCTGATGCACCGCTCTCTCAATCTTTCTCGTCCTCTCTCCTTCTCTACACCGTTCTCTCTTTCACTCTATCCCTCTCCTCCACGGCCATGTTCGCTTCATCCCTCTGTCTCTCTGTCCTTTTTTTCCTATGCTGTAGACATACAAACACACTGACAAGCTTTCACGTGTGAGGACACACACTGACACACAGAACCCAACACGCACTGTAAACACCTTGCTGTGCTTCCACATTGCTCTGGTCTGCAGTATGCTGCAGCATTTCGCCAAGTACTAACCCCCTGTGTGTGATGTGTTGCTGCTGAACTGACTCTGCACACACACACACACACACACACACACGCACACGCACACGCACACGCGCACACGCACACACGCACACACACACGTCCTTCCCATGGATGTCCTCTGTCTCACTCAGGATACAGCAACAGGCCTTTTGTATATTTGTTTTCTCAGCAGGAGTTTTTCCCCACACACAGGCACACACACATCACCCACTACCTCAACTCTCCTGGTTACTCTCACCTTCAGGGTTTGAATCCTGGTTATCAGTTTTCCACAAAGAGCCGACGTTTTTAGTCCCACATCAAATAGGACTAGTTAAGGTTGTGATGAGAGACAAGACCGCTTGCGATACAGTTTGGAGCGCCTGACTCCCTGACTCTGCACCTCTCTCCTGATCACATAGAGAACCTCAGTACTGTACACCATGTCTGCAGGTCAGGCCCACTCAGACAAACCCATGCCTGTCTTCTCCAATACTGTGACTCTTGACACCGGGACTGGCACCAGGAATAACAATAGGGAAGGAGATGGAAGCATACTGCACACTATAGAGAAACTTGAAGTCAGTAATTATCAGAGGGTGTACTGTAGTCTTTTAGTGTGAAGACTTATATGGAGGATGAGGTAGTCTGTATGAAAGGCTGAGGGTGGAAGATAAAGTTGAATGGGGGGATATTGAGCGAGAGCGTGAGGTGAGATATAGACCCAGATGAAATGTTGGAGAACATGGGGCTGAGGTAATCACAAGCGATTGGTGATCACGCTCTCACTCCCAGAAGTCCCTCTGTTAATAAAGTGTGTCGTGTGTGTGTGTGTCGCGTGTGTGTGTGTCGCGTGTGTGTGTGTCGCGTGTGTGTGTGTCGCGTGTGTGTGTGTCGCGTGTGTGTGTCGCGTGTGTGTGTCGCGTGTGTGTGTCGCGTGTGTGTGTCGCGTGTGTGTGTCGCGTGTGTGTGTCGCGTGTGTGTGTCGCGTGTGTGTGTCGCGTGTGTCGCGTGTGTGTGTGTGTGTCGCGTGTGTGTGTGTGTGTCGCGTGTGTGTGTGTCGCGTGTGTGTGTGTCGCGTGTGTGTGTCGCGTGTGTGTGTCGCGTGTGTGTGTCGCGTGTGTGTGTCGCGTGTGTCGCGTGTGTGCGTGCGTGCGTGTGCGTGCGTGCGTGCGTGCGTGCGTGCGTGCGTGACTGATTCCTACCCATCAGCTGGTCAGATTAAAGCCGTGAGTGTAGACCAATAGGCAATCATCAGCCAGACCATAACTCACTCTGCAAAACACTTCACTCTCTCCCTCTTTTACTCACTCACTTTATCTCTGTTTTTCTTCCTTCGATCTCTGTCAGTTTATCTGTTTCTCTCTTTATGCCTCAGTCTATCGGTGTCTCTCTCTCTCTCTCTCTCTCTCTCTCTCTCTCTCTCTCTCTCTCTCTCTCTCTCTCTCTCTCTCTCTCTCTCTCTCGGTCTCTCTCTCTCTCTCTCTACTACTCCGCCCTGTACCCTCTCTCCTGTCCCCTGCCTGAGTGATTGACAGGGAAGATGAGGTGTGTGTTCTGCCATGTCTTAGCTCTCTCTCTTCAATCTCTCCCTCTATTTTCTAATTCCACCACTCCTCCTCCATCTTCATCTCTCCTTCTCGAGAAGCTGAATCCCAGTTATATTAGCGTTTTATGCAAGACCTTTCTCCCAATCTAGCCTACATTCCACGCTACATGTATTGGCTAGTCTAAACTTATTTAACAGACATGTCCTTATTGAGTGGAGGGGCTGAGGGAGATACCGAGGGGCCGAGGGAGATACCGAGGGGCCGAGGGAGATACCGAGGGGCCGAGGGAGATACCGAGGGGCCGAGGGAGATACCGAGGGGCCGAGGGAGAGAAAGAGAGGGTCTGAGATGGAGAGAAAGAGAGGGGCCGATGGAGAGAGAGAGGGGCCGAGGGAGGGAGAGAGAGAGGGGCCGAGGGAGGGAGAGAGAGAGGGGCCGAGGGAGGGAGAGAGAGAGGGGCCGAGGGAGGGAGAGAGAGAAGTGCTGAGGGAGAGAGAGAGAAACGGAGAAACAGGCTGAGGGAGGGATGGAGAGAGGGAGAGAGAAACGGGCTGAGAGAGGAAAAATAGGAGAGAGAGTGGCTGAGAGGGAAGAAGAGGAGAGAGTGAGAGAGAGAGTGGCTGAAAGGGAAGAATAAGGGGGAGGGAGAGGCTGAGAGGGAAGAGGGAGAGGCTGAGAGGGAAGAGGGAGAGGCTGAGAGGGAGAGGCTGAGAGGGAAAAGGGAGAGGCTGAGGGAAGAGGAGGGAGCCTGAGATGGAAGAAGAGAGGAGTGGCTGAGAGGGGAGGAGAGAGAGAATTGCTGAGAGGGAGAGAGGCTGAGGCTGAGAGAGGCAGAGTTTGGCTGAGAGGAGAGGCAGAGTTTGGCTGAGAGGAGAGGCAGAGTTTGGCTGAGAGGAGAGGCAGAGTTTGGCTGAGAGGAGAGGCAGAGTTTGGCTGAGAGGAGAGGCAGAGTTTGGCTGAGAGGAGAGGCAGAGTTTGGCTGAGAGGAGAGGCAGAGTTTGGCTGAGAGGAGAGGCAGAGTTTGGCTGAGAGGAGAGGCAGAGTTTGGCTGAGAGGAGAGGCAGAGTTTGGCTGAGAGGAGAGGCAGAGTTTGGCTGAGAGGAGAGGCAGAGTTTGGCTGAGAGGAGAGGCAGAGTTTGGCTGAGAGGAGAGGCAGAGTTTGGCTGAGAGGAGAGGCAGAGTTTGGCTGAGAGGAGAGGCAGAGTTTGGCTGAGAGGGGAGGCAGAGTTTGGCTGAGAGGGGAGGCAGAGTTTGGCTGAGAGGGGAGGCAGAGTTTGGCTGAGAGGGGAGGCAGAGTTTGGCTGAGAGGGGAGGCAGAGTTTGGCTGAGAGGGGAGGCAGAGTTTGGCTGAGAGGGGAGGCAGAGTTTGGCTGAGAGGGGAGGCAGAGTTTGGCTGAGAGGGGAGGCAGAGTTTGGCTGAGAGGGGAGAGGAGAGGCTGGCTAATAGGAAAAAGGAGAGGCTGAGATTGGCTAATAGGAAAAAGGAGAGGCAGCGATTGGCTGAGAGGGAGGGGCAGGAGAGTGGGAAGAAGAAGAAGAGGAGAGAGTGGCTGAGAGGGAAGAGAAGAAGAGGAGAGAGTGGCTGAGAGGGTGGCTGAGAGGGAAGGAGAGAGAGGGAAGGAGAGCGTGGCTGAGAGGGAAGGAGAGCGTGGCTGAGAGGGAAGACAGGCTAAGAAAGAACTAGAGTGCAAAGATGTATTTTGGGACGGCAGGTGGTTAGAGCATTGGGCCAGTAACTGAAAGGTTGCTGGATCGAATCCCTGAGCTGACAAGGTAAATATCTGTCGTTTTGCCCCTGAACAAAGCCGTTAATCCATTGTTCCCCGGTAGGCCTTCATTGTAAATAAGAATTTGTTTTTAACTGACTTGCCTAGTTAAATAAAGTTTACATTTAATCCAAATAAATGTTTTGAGAGCAAAGGCACAAATTTGGAAGGCATAAAGGACAAGGAAAGTCATAGAGAGAGAAGGAGAAAGAGCATCCAGTGCCTTTTCTTTTATTGTGGTCATTTATTAAGGTCCCATTCCCCCGAGGAGCAGTGAGAGAGAAACAATTAAAATGATCCACGAGTAGACGCTGCTGCAGTTAACTGACACTTAAAGGAAAACTCCACTTAAATGAACTTTGTTTTTATTCATTCTTCTTCTTGAAAACGTGACTGCTGACATGCACAACATTTTGGGACTGTATCAATCTAATTTTATTTAGCAGATGTTATTGCCGGTGTAGTGAAATGCTTGTGTTTCTAGCTCCAACAGTGCAGTAGTATCTAACAATTCACAACAATACATACCAATCTAAAAGTAAAATAATAGAATTAAGAACTAAATAAATAATAGGATGTGAAATGTAGGAGTGGCATTGGTTTCCGGTGGTATGTAATAGCACAAAAAAAACTCTTTGGGTTAAAAATGTCAGAAATAATGAATATAAAAAATACTGCAAAGTTGCTTCGGAGCTAAAAGCGTCTTACTCCGTATCAACAGTGGACTAATGAAAAAGATACCAAAATATAGTGTATTTTTTCCTTTAAGGTGTACCCAGGCATCACTGCCATGTATAATTCTAATGATGTATGATTACACCCACTAGTCTAGTTTACCATTTAATACTGTCTGCTTATTGAAAGTGACCTCTAGTAGGAAGTTAGAGCGGTTGGATGATGAAGAAAGACTCAAAATGAATGGTATGGAGTAGACTCCCGAGTGGCGCAGCGGTCTAAGGCACTGCATCTCAGTGCAAGAGGCGTCCCTGCAGTCCCTGGTTCGAATGCGTCACATCCGGCCGTGATTGGGAGTCCCAATAGGGCGGTGCACAATTGGCCCAGCGTCGTCCGGGTTTGGCCTGGGGTAGGCCGTCATTGTAAATAAGAATTTGTTCTTAACTGACTTGCCTAGTTAAATTAAAGGTTATAAAGGAATAATAATTGATAGTAACTCATGTGAAGCTACCATATCACATGCTTCATAATTAGAGGTTGACGATTAATCGGAATGGACGATTAATTAGGGCCGATTTCAAGTTTTCATAACATTCGGAAATTGGTATTTTTGGGCGCCGATTTGCCGATTTAAAAATATATATATATATAGATTTTTTTACACCTTTATTTAATCTTTATTTAACTTTGCAAGTCAGTTAAGAAAACATTCTTATTTTCAATGACGGCCTAGAAACAGTGGGTTAACTGCCTCGTTCAGGGGCAGAACGACAGAGTTTCACCTTGTCAGCTCGGGGGATCCAATCTTGCAACCTTACAGTTAACTAGTCCAGCGCAATAACGACCTGCCTCTCTCTCGTTGCACTCCACAAGGAGTGTTACGCAAATGCAGTAAGCCAAGGTAAGTTGCTAGCTGGCATTAAACGTATCTTATAAAAAACAATTAATCATAATCACTAGTTAACTACACATGGTTGATGATATTACTAGATATTGTCTAGCGTGTCCTGCGTTGAATTATAATCTGACTGAACATACAAGTATCTAAGTATCTGACTGAGCGGTAAACATTCATTCAAACAGCACTCTCGTGCGTTTTGCCAGCAGCTCTTCGTTGTGCGTCAAGCTGTTTATGACTTCAAGCCTATCAACTCCCGAGATGAGCCTGGTGTAACCGAAGTGAAATGGCTGGCTAGTTAGCGCACGCTACTCGCTCTGAGCCTTGGGGTGGTAGTTTCCCTTGCCCTGCATGGGTAGCGCTGCTTCGATGTGGTGGCTGTTGTCGTTGTGTTGCTGGTTCGAGCCCAGGGAGGAGTGAGGAGAGGGACGGAAGCTATACTGTTACCCTGGCAATACTAAAGTGCCTTTAAGAACATCCAATAGTCAACGATTAATTAAATAAAAAATGGTATAGAGGGAAATAGTCCTATAATTCCTATAATAACTACAACCTAAAACTTCTTACCTGGGAATATTTAAGGGTCATGTTAAAAGGAACCACCAGCTTTCATATGTTCTCATGTTCTGAGCAAGGAACTGAAACGTTAGCTTTCTCACATGGCACATATTGCACTTTTACTTTCTTCTCCAACACTTTGTTTTTGCATTATTTAAACCAAATTGAACATGTTCCATTATATACTTGAGGCTAAATTGATTTTATTGATGTATTATATTAAGTTAAAATAAGTGTTCATTCAGTATTGTTGTAATTGTCATTATTACAAATACATAAAAATAAAAAAAAATAAAAAATTGTCCGATTAATCGGTATCGGCTTTTTTGGTCCTCCAATAATCGGTATCGGCGTTTTTTCATAAAATGTACATAGCATAGATGTGTTGGAATTTCCATGCAGAGAAGTGATTTGCTTAGCTGTTGGCTTAGTCGATGTTCCCTACACAGCTATATCCATATTAACAGTCTGCACTCTGCAGTGTGTCAAACCTGTGTATGTTTTAACCTCAATGTGAAGGGAATGTTTCCACAGCCGTACCTCCAACAGTTAGTTACCCTTGAAGAGCACTATCCCTGTCCTGTCTGTCCTGCCTGTTTATTGGCTTGAGGAAGGAACACAGCCATTGATTTTCATTACGTTCTCTCCGTGTCTGGCATAAATGACGGCCAGTCGCCCCTCGCTGTGAATACGCAAATATCACCCTCGCCCTGTGCTTTGCTTCACTGTGCTGCGCCACTGAACTGCAGCACGCCAGGCCCGGAATGGAGAATGTAATTTTTGAACAACCCCCTCTTCTCCAGTGAGAACAGCATTAGTCCTGACTATTTACTCAGGAAAGTGGGAATAAGTTCCTTTCCTTCAGAGAGTCTTTGAAATGGCGCTGCGTCTGTAAGAGACGTCCCAGGGAAGTTTTGTAGACACACTGGTGGAACTAATCATAAGCTGGCCCAGTCCGACCCAATGTGGTTATTGGGTTATTGCTTAGTGGGAGCTGGTCTCTCGCTCCCAGACACACACAGTATGCACACATTATATCTCTCTGCTCCATCTCTCTGCTCCCTCTGTTTGATTGTTGATTTTGGCTGAGATAATATGCAAATATACATACAGTTGAAGTCAGAAGTTTACATGCACATAGGTTGGGGTCATTAAAACTCATTTTTCAACCACTCCACAAAGATCAAAACTATGGTTTTGGCAAGTCAGTTAGGACATCTACTTTGTGCATGACACAAGTTATTTTTCCAACAATTGCTTACAGACGGATTATTTCACTTATAATTCACTGTATCACAATTCCAGTGGGTCAGAAGTTTACATACACTAAGTTGACTGTGCCTTTAAACAGCTTGGAAAATTCCAGAAAATTATGTCATGGCTTAAGAAGCTTCTGATAGGCTAATTGGCATAATTTGAGTGAATTGGAGGTGCACCTGTGAATGTATTTAAAGGCATACCTTCAAACTCAGTACCTCTTTGCTTGACATCATGGGAAAATCAAAAGGAATCATCCTTGGGTCCAATTTCCAAATGCCTGAAGGTACCACATTCATCTGTACAAACAATAGTACGCAAGTATAAACACCATGGGACCATGCAGCCATCATACCTCTCAGGAAGGAGATGCGTTCTGTCTCCTAGAGATGAACGTACTTTTGTGCGAAAGGTGCAAATCAATCCCAGAACAACAACAAAGGACCTTGCTGGAGGAAACGGGTACAAAAGTATCTATATCCACAGTAAAACAAGTCCTATATCGACATAACCTGAAAAGGCGCTCAGCAAGGAAAAAGCCACTGCTCTAAAACCGCCATAAAAAAAGCCAGACTACGGTTTGCAACTGCACATGGGGACAAAGATTGTACTTTTTGGAAAAATGTCCTCTGGTCTGATGAAACAAAAATAGAACTGTTTGGCCATAATGACCATCGTTATATTTGGAGGAAAAAGGGGGAGGCTTGCAAGCTGAAGAACACCATCCCAACCATGAAGCACGGGGGTGGCAGCATCATGTTGTGGGGGTGCTTTGCTGCAGGAGGGACTGGTGCACTTCACAAAATAGATAGCATCATAAGGGAGGAAAAATATGTTGAAGCAATATCTCAAGACATCAGTCAGGAAGTTAAAGCTTGGTCGCAAATGGGTCTTCCAAATGGACAATGAATCCAAGCATACTTCCGAAGTTGTGGCAAAATGTCTTAAGGACAACAAAGTTGAGGTATCGGAGTGGCCATCACAAAGACCTGACCTCCATCCTATAGAAAATGTGTGGGCAGAACTGAAAAAGTGTGGGCGAGCAAGGAGGCCTACAAACCTGACTCAGGTTCCAACTTATTGTGGGAAGCTTGTGGAAGGCGACCCGAAACGTTTGACCCAAGCTAAACAATTTAAAGGCAATGCTACCAAATACTAATTGAGTGTATGTAAATGTCTGACCCACTGGGAATGTGATGAAAGAAATAAAAGCTGAAATATATCGTTCTCTCTACTATTATTCTGAAATTTTTACCAGGATTAAATGTCAGGAATTGTGAAAAGCTGAGTTTAAATGTGTTTGGCTAAGGTATACATAAACTTCCGACTTCAACTGTATGCAGTTAAGTTGACTGGATGTTGAGAGTTTGTGAAGACCAGTATTACTGTAAGCACTTGAACATATTGTTCCATTACCATTCCTTTAGTTCTTCAGTCTGTTTTAAGAGCTTTAATTATCTTCCCCTAGATAGCCCTTTAGATGAGGGCTATCCAGGGCTATAGAAGAGGGCTATCTCAGACTCGCTCTCTCTCACTTTAATTCCCCTCCTTTATTTAGCCCTGTAAAAGCCGGCCTGGAAATGTAATGAGCGTCTGAAAGAAGGCAGGAGAAAAAGTAAAGGGCAAATTTAACAGGGATTTGTCTTACAGCTTCTAGTCCATTGTAAATTCTCTGATTGTGACAGAAAATATTTAATATCTTCTGTCTTTCTTTCTTTTTCCTGTCTTCTCTCGCTCTGCCAGGCAGTAAGTGTCCAAATTCCCACTCTGAGTGTAGATTTGTCTTCCTATCAAACATAATGTCAAGGTAGAGTAGGCCTAAGTGGAGAGATGTAGATGCAGTGCACTGGGAGGATGCTACAGTATTATCTTCGCTGTCGCTCCACTGCTGCTAACGCCTGATATGTTAGAAAATGTGTTTTGTTGTGTAATTCTCTCTCTCTCTTTGCAGGCTGAACCAGAGGGATTCTCTCACTTCCATCTCTACGTGTGTGCTGCTTTCCTGGTGCGATGGAGGAAAGAGATTCTGGATGAGAGAGATTTCCAGGTAAGAGAGAGAAGGATGGAAATGTATGTTGTCATACCTACATCACCTTTTTCTGAGGTTCTGGGTGAGAAAAATACCACACTTAATAGTGGTGTTTCCATCACTTTATATTTGAAAGAGTGAGTGAGGTCTCACTCTATTCCCATGTTGCTCTATTTAAAAAATTGTGTAATTTGGGCTTTGGTCATTTGGCCACAGATGGTGCTGTTTAAAAGTAGTGCACTGTTTATACAGGGAATAGAGTGTCATTTGAGACTGTGCCACTAAGTATGAATGTGAGTCCCAGTAGGGCTGAACAGAGTGTGCCAGCCAGTGTTCTCTTCCCCCCCAGCACATCCCAGACCAGCACCACGCTCATCATTAACTACAGGGATCAGGGGTCACAATGGCTGCATTAGTGGGATGACAGCAGCAGCTGCTGCAAGGTGACATTGGCATGAGGCAGAAATCAGACTTTGGGCCCTTTCCCCTAGTTCCTCTCTTCTATTCTCTCCGTTTCTCTTATTGACGGGTGTATCTTCTCTTGTCTTCTCTCAACCACACTCTGAAGAGTTTTAGGTCAATGAGTGCTTCTTCAACTTTAATAAGACCCGTTTCGAAGTTCTCCTTTGCTCTACCTCCTAGTCCCTCATTAACCTTCCTCTCCCTCCTTTTCCCTCCCCCTCTTCCTTCTTCCTTCTCTGTGCAAATTGAATTGAAACTGGTGTGTGGTTGAATATGCAGAGGTTCAGTGGTGCATGCCGCGAGGGGCTCTGTGTGTCGGTGTGTGTGTGCACACGTGTGAGCATGCGCCTGTGTGTATGTGTGTCGCAGTTGATTTATAGTGTTTACAGTGCCCACTGATTTAGTATTATCCCTGCTGCACGGCTGCACCACACACACACACACCTTGGCATGCAGACTGCCACCGACGTGCCAGAGGCCCTAACACTCGCATCCATCTATCCTCCTTTCCTCCTCCCCTGGGAGAGAGAGGGGGAAGAGAGGTGGCTCTCTTTTTCTCTGTCTTTATTTCATCACTCTCTGTACCTCTCCCTCCTTCAGACCCTCAGTGTTCCTCTCTCTCCCTCTCTCTCTCTCCCTCTCTCTCTCTCTCTCTCTCTTTATCCTTTTCTCTCCCTTTTGCTTTTGCTCATTTTCTTTTGCTCTCTCTACCTCCATTCTTCTCTCTCTCTCTTTAGCTGAACATGCAGTGCATTTGGAAAGTATACGACCCCTTGATTTTTTTCCACGTTATGTTACAGCCTTAGTCTAAAATTGATTCAATTTTTTCCCTCATCAATCTACACACAATACTGCATAATGACACAGCAAAAACAAAAACAAAATGATATCACAACAAGTTTGGAACACCTGTATTTGGGGAGATTCTCCCGTTCTTCTCTGCAGATCCTCTCACGCTCTGTCAGATTGGATGGGGAGCGTTGCTGCACAGCTATTTTCAGGTCTCTGCAGAGGTTCGATCGGGTTCAAGTCCGGGCTCTGGCTGGGCCACTTAAGGACATTCAGAGACATGTCCAGAAGCCACTTCTGTGTTGTCTTGGCTGTGTGCTTCGGGTTGTTGTCCTGTTGGAAGGTGAACCTTTGCCCCAGTCTGAGGTCCTGAGTGCTCTGAAGCAGGTTTTCATCAAGGCTCTCTCTGTACTTTTCTCTGTTCATCTTTGCCTTGATCCTGACTAGTCTTCCAGTCCCTGCTGCTGAAAAACATCCCCACAGCTGCCACCACCATGCTTCACCGTTGTGATGGTTCCAGGTTTCCTCCAGACGTGACGGTTGGCATTCAGGCCAAAGAGTTCAATCTTGGTTTCATCAGACCAGAGAATCTTATTTCTCATGTTCTGAGAGTATTTAGGTGCCTTTGGCAAACTCAAAGCGGGCTGTCATGTGTGTTTTACTGAGGGGTGGCTTCCATCTGGCCACTCTACTATGAAGGCCTGATTGTTGGAGTGCTGCAGAGATGGTTGTCCTTCTGGAAGGTTCTGCCATCTGCACAGAGGAACTCTGGAGCTCTCAGAGTGACCATCGGGTTCTTGGTCACCTCCCTGACCAAGGCTCGTTTCCCCTAATTGCTCAGAGTGGTCAGCTCAAGGAAGAGTCTTCCATTTAAGTCTGATGTTTGCCACTGTGTTCTTGGGGACCTTCAATGCTGCAGAAATATTTTGATACCCGTCCCCAGATCTTTGCCTCCACACAATCCTGTCTCGGAGCTCTAAGACAATTCCTTCGACCTGATGGCTTGGTTTTTACTCTGACATGTACTGTCAAATGTGGTAACTTATATAGACAGGTGTGTGCCTTTCCAAATCATGTCCAATCCATTGAATTTACCACAGGTGGACTCCAATCAAGTTGTAGAAACATCTCAAGGCTGATCAATGGAAACATGAGCTCAGTACCTGAGCTCAGTTTCGAGTCTCATAACAAAGGCTCTAAAAACCTATGTAAATAAAGTATTTCTGTTTTTAATCTCTAATAAATTTGCAAAACTGTACAACCTGTTTTTGCTTTGTCATTGTGGGGTATTGTGTGTAGATTGCTGAGGATTTGTATTTATTTAATCCATTTTAGAATAAGGCTGTAACGTAACAAAATGTGGAAAAAGTCAAGGGTTCTGAATACTTTCCGAATGCACTCTATATATATACAGTCACCACTGATTTACACCCATACCTTACACCCACTATGAAACCTCAAGAGAACATCTATACCTTTTTGACTATAGAGCTACGGGCCATATTCACTTTTCTTCTTACTTAATTCCATACAGTACTGTATCGAGTCTACTTGGAATGGGATGGAGGTTTGGCATTTCCCTCTGGGGATAAGTGTGATACCCTGCAGAGAGATAGGCATCAAAGAGAGGTATAGGCAGAGAAAAGAGTGAAGTGTGATTATGAGAACTGAAATGAGTGTTCAATCTAAATGTGTGGATTGGCTATACAATGAGTCACCACGGCGACCGTGTTACAGGATGAGACTTGGGTTAATGCCGATGTGTGCGTGTGTGTGTGTGTGTGCAAGTCTGTGTGTATGTGTGGCTGACATTCTCCCTGTCAGTGTTCTGTGCCTCCTGCTCTGACAGTTCTTTGACCATCTGCAGCCCCAGCTAGCCAATCCCGTCCTCTGTACTGACCACTGATGTCTTCTAGGCCAGGCCTATTCTTGGCAGAAAGGCTGGTAATAAGTTTGACCTAATTGGGCAGCCAGGCAGCGGAGGACCAGAACTTGACATTAGACCCGAGTTCCCCTCCCAATCTCAGGTCCATTATTTAGCAGGCAGGCAGGGGAGGACCAGAGACCAGACTGTACCTCCTTCCATCATCCCAGGCCGAGGCCTGCTGTCCAGGCCAACCTGCCTCAAGCAAACCCACCCCAGTAATAGGGCTTTGATCCCATGAAAAACAATCCTACCTCTGGGCTTCTTCCCTTCAAACTCACATCCAAGACTGTGTCTTTGGCTCCAAGCTAACTAACTCACCCTAGTCTTTGGCTTTGCCCCTATTAAGTGGCTTTGGCTTTGACCTTAGCCTCCATCAAACCGACCTCAGACTCTAGTTGATAGCCCCAGGAAATCCCCCCCACAGTGGGGCTGGTCCCCACCAGCAGCCCACCCACCCTGACCCAGCCCAGCTCCAGGCCTTGGCACCATCTCCACAGGTTGGCCAGGCCTCAGTCTGCTCCATTACTCCCACACCCAGTATGTCTCTCTCAGCAATGACCTTTCGTCTGGGTCTTGTGATTACCATCCAGTGTCGGTACAGACCACACTAACTCCCACTATTTTGCTTTCCTCTCACACTACTGTACTCTTCTGGTAGCTCCAAGCTACTCTTGTCCAAATTTTCTGACTGAGTCTCAAATGGTTCTCTTTCCCCAATATAGTGCAGTACTTTTGACCAGAGCCCTATGGGCCCTCGTCAAAAGTAATGCACTATAAAGGAACGGGGTACCATTTGAGACATACACTCTTCCTCTCTCCTCACTGGACTACAGCAAGGCTCAGTATTGATGGAGTGAACACTAGGGCCCCCCTGGTAGGGTGTAGCAAGTCATTGACATTATGACTGATTATTAAAAGAAAACAGGCTTCAGTAATCCATTATTCACTGCTTCCTTGTTGCGTGGTTGGATTGTGGGGTCATTCCAATGCAATTCAACTCAATGCAGGATAGAACATTGAATCGACTCGGAGTCTAAAGGGTTATTGCATCCCTCCTCCACCTCCATTAAACTGAATGACCCATAGAGGAGTTATGTAATAAGTGCAGTGCATATAGTGATGCCATGGCTCCGTACCCAAACCGTTCGTGTGCGTGCGTCATTGTGCGTGTTGAATTTGTCCGCCCACACCAAACGCGATCACGACACGCAGGTTAAAATATCAAAACAAACTGAACCAATTATATCAATTTGGGGACAGGTCGAAAGGCATTAAACATTCATGGCAATTTAGCTAGCTAGCTTTCAGTTGCTAGCTAATTTGTCCTGGGATAAATGTTGAGTTGTTATTTTACCTGAAATGCACAAGGTCCTCTACTTGGCAATTAATCCACACATGAAACAGTCAACCGAATCATTTCAAGTTATCTCTCCTCCTTCCAGGCTTTTTCTTCTCTTGACTTCATATTGCGATTGGCAACTTTCATAAATTAGATGCATTACCGCCACCAACCAATTTGTAAGTCGCTCTGGATAAGAGCGTCTGCTAAATGACTTAAATGTAATGTAAAATGTAACCTATTTCGTCTTTCAGTCACCCACGTGGGTACCTGCTTCTATAAACCAATGAGGAGATGGGAGAGGCAGGACTTGCAGCGCGATCTGCGTCAGAAATAGAACTGACTTCTATTTTAGCCCTTGGAAACGCAGACGCTTGTTGGCGCACGCGAACAGTGTGGGTGCAATAATTGAATAACATGTATGTCTACATTTATTTTGCAGCGCATGCAACGCAAGCGGTGTAGTCAGCCTGTTAGCCTGGGGGGGGGGGTAATGACAACTTCCTGTGGTTCACAGACCTTGTTCTGGTCAGCCACTCTAATCACTGAGTATATTCGTATAGCTCCCAAGAGCACTGCTTGTGACACAAAGTGCATTGGGTTTGTGTGTGGGTGTGCGCACATGCATGTGCAGACACAGAGTTAGTTTTCTTGTTGTGTGTGTTGACAGAGAGTTGAAGAGTTCACCACTCCTCTCCACTGTGCCTGCCATCTGCTCTCTTCTTTCTCTCCTCTACCCCTCTCGCCTCTCCCCTCCTGGCCCCCCCTGCAGTGAGCCACCACAGGCCACAGACAGCCAAATGTCAGAGCCCGCTGGCATGTACTGAGGCCAATATGCAGCAAATGAGCCCTCATTATCTATTTGTTTATCACATAATGGGAAGCCTTTTCTAAGGCTAATGAAACAGACACGAAGGCTGCAGCCCAAAATGGTACCCTATTCCCTTTACTGTTTTTGAACAGGACTCTGGTCAAAAGTTGTGCACTATGTAGGAAATAAGGTGCCAATTGGGATTCATCCAAAGATTGTTTTTCCTTCCAGCCTTTGATTAGCGATTACATTTCCCCTGGCCTCTGGTTTCACAGAAAATGATGTGATGATATAACTTGTCTACAAATCAGGACAGAATCTAGGCCCACCATCTTGTAATGCATCCTGGACATTACCTTAAAGCTAGAATCCTTAATTGGAGAAATCCTGACATGTCCGTTTGGGATATTACAACAACAAAGAAGTTCCTGCAATCAATGAACACTGTTTTTTTTTTTTAAACCTCTGACATCATCGCACGCGCGATAGAACAGCAGAATATGTACCGCAATATTTTTTACCATGCTGCCGGATGCTCCTCTTCTCCGTTGAATCAACACAACAAAAATTATAACAAAGGCACTGGGGCGAAATGATCTTTATTGCAGGATATAACCTGTGCTTATACGGCTTATATACAGGCGCTACTTAAACAGCCATTCCTATGCTATCCTCAGAGCATCATTAACCAGTCTAAAGTCAGCAGTCTACAAGCAATCTAGTGGTAGCTGCTGTCTTAACTGTCCATTACTTGTCCGATACAGATGTCTTTGTCCTGCCATACACCAGGGGCTGGCTCACCTGACACCTCCCACACACCTTCGCTCCCAGCCTAGCCCTGTACAGAACAGAGTCGTAGGCCTCTGTCACCCTCTCTATCTCTGTGTGTCCGTCTCTTACTCTCTTGTGAAAGACACCTGTGATCTTTGTGACCAGTGTAACACGTTTAAATGTGGATAGATGGGGTGAGGGAGAAAGAAAATAGAAACGGGTCTAATCAATCTTCCACTGTTTGACTTGATTTAAATTGAGTTTAGCCTCTAATGGTGAGGGCTTGGAGTTGAGACGCTGTCGTGCAGGGGTTGTTGTATGGCTGTTCCAGGGTTCTGTAATCTGTATCTGTTCACAGTTCTACATCACAGCCCTGGAGCACTTACCCTGATACACACTTACAGTCGTCGAGCAATGGCACATACATACACACACACACACGCACGAGATGACCCTTGCAGCTCCAGCAGCCAATCAAACGTGTGAAGCAGAAAACTTGGAACTAATGCACTCTTATTATCGACATCATACATGAGTGCAGGCTTTAATTATAAAAGAGAGGATGTATGGCCATGTAATAACCTACATGCCTCACTCACACTGTATCATTCATTCCCTTAATATTAGACTGCAGTTGCCATTTACATTTTCTTCTGCCATCAGGTTTATAACACTTTATTTTTAATTGTTTAAATAATATTTGTCAACTTTTTGGACAATACAAAAACAATAGACAACTCAACATTTACATACACAAATATGAATGACCTCACACTTACTCAGACCACATGTTCCCACTGTAACTTCACCCATCCTGCCCGTCTCACAATAACAATTTCTCATTTCTCATCCCCTGGACATCACCAGTGTTTGCAATACTTCATGCCATCTAGCTTCGAACTGCACGATACTGCCTCTCTCTGTAGCCCAAGTTTTTTTAGTATTTAGATAATAATGCATTTGATTTATCCACTGTCTTGATTTCCAGTTTTTTTGCAAACTTTTTAAAAATGATTGATGACAAAAGTACAGTAGGTCCAGCCAGTCTCACCGCACCCTCATATGCCATGTCTTAAAATTTATATTGTAATTAATTGATATTGTAAAACAGCCAACTCTAACTCCGCCCATAAATTTACATTTACATTTAAGTCATTTAGCAGACGCTCTTATCCAGAGCGACTTACAAATTGGTGCATTCACCTTATGACATCCAGTGGAACAGCCACTTTACAATAGTGCATCTAAATATTTTAAGGGGGAGGGGGTGAGAAGGATTACTTTATCCTATCCTAAGTATTCCTTAAAGAGGTGGGGTTTCAGGTGTCTCCGGAAGGTGGTGATTGACTCCGCTGTCCTGGCGTCGTGAGGGAGTTTGTTCCACCATTGGGGAGCCAGAGCAGCGAACAGTTTTGACTGGGCTGAGCGGGAACTGTACTTCCTCAGTGGTAGGGAGACGAGCAGGCCAGAGGTGGATGAACGCAGTGCCCTTATTTGGGTGTAGGGCCTGATCAGAGCCTGGAGGTACTGAGGTGCCGTTCCCCTCACAGCTCCGTAGGCAAGCACCATGGTCTTGTAGCGGATGCGAGCTTCAACTGGAAGCCAGTGGAGAGAGCGGAGGAGCGGGGTGACGTGAGAGAACTTGGAAGGTTGAACACTAGACGGGCTGCGGCGTTCTGGATGAGTTGTAGGGGTTTAATGGCACAGGCAGGGAGCCCAGCCAACAGCGAGTTGCAGTAATCCAGACGGGAGATGACAAGTGCCTGGATTAGGACCTGCGCCGCTTCCTGTGTGAGGCAGGGTCGTACTCTGCGGATGTTGTAGAGCATGAACCTACAGGAACGTGCCACCGTCTTGATGTTAGTTGAGAACGACAGGGTGTTGTCCAGGATCACGCCAAATAAATGTTGGACTTTCTAGCACTGTTCGTTTTAGAGATGACTCAGTCGTTGTGCTGTAAAAATTTAGATTTTTGTCTCTTGTATAAACAATTCTGTACATTAGTTTATACTGGATTAAGCATACATTTACTGTCATTTAGTTTGTTGTGTTCTAACACTCACTCCATTATGTGCCCATATCAGTTATTTTTAGGTGTTGGTTCCAATAGTTTAGTTGTATAGGCTTTCTGCAATGTTTTGTGTATCTTATAACTAGTTTGGTGTGTATTCGTTGGTTTTGTTGGTTTTGATAAACTTCTCCTTAATGCAACCGCTGTGTCAGATTTCAAAAAAACTTTACAGAGAAAGCAAACCATGCAATAATCTGAGTACAGCCTTTAGACAACAAAGCAGCCAAAAGATACCTGCCATATTGGGTAGTCAACCTTACTCAGAAATAGCATTTAAAATGTTCACTTACCTTTGATCATCTTCATCAGAATGCACTCCCAGGAATCCCAGTTCCACCATAAATGTTTGATTTGTTTGATAATGTCCATCGTTATGTCCAAATATCTTATTTTGTAAACAAATCCAAAAGTGCGTTCAGGTCTCGCCAAACGACGGACGAAAAGTTCAAAAAGTTCCGTTGCAGCCCGTAGAAACATGCCAAACTAAGTATGGAATCAATCTTTAGGATGTTTTTAACCTGTTGCGTCGAGCAATCCCGTATCCGGGAGCGTAATTATAGCCTCCAGCTCATTACCATAACGCAACGTTTCCTATTCATGAAAATCGCAAATTAAATTAAATAAATATATTGAAACACAAGCTTAGCCTTTTGTTAACAACACTGCCATCTCAGATTTTCAAAATATGCTTTTCAACCATAGCTACACAAGCATTTGTGTAAGAGTATTGATAGCTAGCATAGCATTAAGCCTAGCATTCAGCAGGCAACATTTTCACAAAAACAAGAAAAGCATTCAAATAAAATAATTTACCTTTGAAGAACTTCGGATGTTTTCAATGAGGAGACTCAGTTAGATAGCAAATGTTCAGTTTTTCCAAAAATATTATTTGTGTAGGAGAAATCGCTCCGTTTTGTTCATCACGTTTGGCTAAGAAAAAACCCCGAAAATGCAGTCATTACAACGCCAAACTTTTTTCCAAATTAACTCCATAATATCGACAGAAACATGGCAAATGTTGTTTAGAATCAATCCTCAAGGTGTTTTTCACATATCTATTCGATGATAAGTAATTCGTGGCAGTTTGGTTTCTCCTCTGAACCACATGGTAAAATGCACGCAGCTGGAGATTGCGCAATAATTGCAACGGGGGACACCAAGCGGGGCACCTTGTAAATGTAGTCTCTTATGGTCAATCTTCCAATGATATGCCTACAAATACGTCACAATGCTGCAGACACCTTGGGGAAATGACAGAAAGTGTAGGCTCATTCCTTGCGCATTCACAGCCATATAAGGAGACATTGGAACAAAGCGCATTCAATATCTGGGGCATTTCCTGTTTGAAATTTCATCTTGGTTTCGCCTGTAGCATCAGTTCTGTGGCACTCACAGATAATATCTTTGCAGATTTGGAAACGTCAGAGTGTTTTCTTTCCAAAGCTGTCAATTATATGCATAGTCAAGCATCTTTTCGTGACAAAATATCTTGTTTAAAACGGGAATGTTTTTTTATCCAAAAATTAAAAGAGCGCCCCCTATATCGAAGAAGTTAACATAAAACGTAATTAATGTTCCACCTGGACAATTCCTTTGTCTGTACAAATGAAGTGGAGCGTAGCTACCTTTCACATGAGCGCTCCAGACCGTTGCTGTGGCACTATGCCAGACCACTCACTCAAAGAGCCCTTATGAGCCCCTCCTTTAGAGTAGAATCCTCAAAACATGTGAGGTGAAACATAACTAATATCACCCTGTATCTTCAATGGGGGCTGAGTTGAAAACTTTTTCTCAGGTTTTTGCCTGCCATATGAGTTATGTTATACTCACAGACATCATTCAAACAGTTTTTAGAAACGTCAGTGTTTTCTATCTAATACTAATACTAATAATAATATCATCTGGGACAGAGAAGGAGGCACGCTATTCATCCAAAAGTGAAAATGCTGCCCCCTATCCCAAAAAGGTTAAGTTAAGAAAATATATCTTCTTCTTTACCTTGTAAAGATTTTCTATGGGCTTTTTCTAAGATACTGATTTATTTATTTTTCTTTCATTTTAATTTCTATCTCAGATTTAACTTTTTCAGAATATGAAATTATCATTCCCTAATGTATGCCTTAAAAGCATCCCAAATTATATGGCTGGTGGGGCTCTACTTGGGGAGAGTCGGTTCACCAGCACACTGAAGTGAGGTGAATGGAGGCATCACACTTACTTCAGAGAAGTTTCTGATGCCCTCCTAGACCCCTAATAGGCAGTGTAATGAAACAACAATAGAGACAGAAAAACAACAACATTTTGTAAGTAATTAAATGAGAAGAAAAAGGGTTCGATTGGTTAAGCAGGTAAATGACTAAGTGGAAACTAGCAGGCAGAACGTTCTCTGAAAATGTTCTCTACTGATCCACCTCAGGTGGCTGGGAACCGTTGCGACTGTAACTGGTATACCGCTCTGTCTGCCTCAATAACTTACTTGACACCAACTCTCTCTCTCACACACACAACAACTCTCTCTCTCTTTCTGTCTCTCTCTCACGATCTCTCTCGCTGACTCTCACTCACTCTCTCTCTCTCACACACACACACCAACTCTCTCTCTCTTTCTGTCTCTGTCTGTCTCTCTCATACACACACACACACACACACACACACACACACACACACACACACACACACACACACACACACACACACACACACACACACACACACACACACACACACACACACACACACACACACACACACACACACACACACACACACACACACACCAACTCTCTCTCTCTTTCTGTCTGTCTCTCTCATTATCTCTCTCACTGACTCTCTCTCTCTAACACATGCACAAACTCTGCCTCTACCTCTCTCTCTCAAACACACACACACACTCAATGTGTTGTTCAGGGCTCTGGAAGAATTGCAGAGTGCCCGAGGTGCTGTTTTCAGAAGGCTGAAGCACTCACTGCCATTCTACATTACCACCATACACCAACTCTCTCTCTCTCTTTCTGTCTCTGTCTGTCTCTCTCATACACACACACACACACATACCCCTAGATACTCCAAAAACATTGACTAAGAGTTTGACTCTAACTGGCTCACAGTAGCGCTATGCGAAGAACTCTTGATCCGTCCAACACTCTGGCCTGTAGCTGTATCAAGGGATAAAGTGCACAATCATGTTTTGCTAAGAATTACGAGCATCACAAAGTTGATGTCAAGGCTATCATATCAAATTATACTCAATGGTGCCTTTCCATTTGGACCAGTCAGCTAGTGACAAAAGGTCAAGTGGACAGAAGAGTGGGGAGCCTGTTATGTTTCTTTCCTAGAATTCATCAAATTTAATTGAGGACCAAATGTTTCATGTAGCATGAATAGCAATGGCTTCGATACAGCCGCCATGCCATTTCTCTATGATTTCATTATTATCTGGTATTGAATAAATGCTTGGAACGTCATTTGGATAGTTAATTCCAGCCTGACTGGCATGTACACATAAAGCTCTTTGTTTGGTGTAAATCAAAGATCACAATGTCACTGTGGGAAACAGACATGGGCACACACACACACACACATAGACACTCTTAGCAGAGAGGGAGAGAAAATAGTTAGACTTTATGTGTACTGAGTGTATAACTCTATACTATAGCAATATTGGTGCTACTTCAATGTCTGTAGGCCTATACTTTTGAGTGTACACAGTGACTTCAGAAAGTATTCACATCCCATGACTTTTTACACATTTTGTTGTGTTACAGCATGAATTTAAAAATGATTAAATGTAGATTTTGTGTCACTGATCTACACAAAATACCCCATAATGTCAAAGTGGAATTGTGTTTTTAGGAATTTTTACAAATTCATAAAAATTGTAAAGCTCTCTGTCTTGAGTTAATAAGTATTCAACCCCTTTGTTATGTCAAGCCTAAAGAAGTTCAGGATTTATGATTTTGTTCTGAATACAAAGTGTTATGTTTGGTGCAAATCCAGACGAACACATCGCTGAGTACCACTCTTCATATTTTCAAGCATGGTGGTGGCTTCTTCATGTTATGTGTATGCTTGTCATCAGCAACGACTATGGATTTTTTGCTGATTAAAAAAAAATGTAATAGAGCTAAGCACAGGCAAAATCCTAGAGGAAAACCTGGTTCTGCTTTCCAACAGACACTGGGAGAAAAATGTACCATTTAGCAAGACAATATCCTAAATCACAAGGCCAAAACTACACTGGAGTTGTTTTCCAAGACAACATTGAATGGTCCAGAGTGGCCTAGTAACAGTTTTGATTTAAATTGGCCTGAAAATCTTTGGCAAGACTTGAAAATAGCTGTCTAGCAATGATCCACAACCAACTTGACAAAGCTTGAATAATTAAAAAATAATAATAATATGCAAGTATAGTACAATCCCGGGGTGCAAAGAGACTTACCCAGAAAGACACAACTGTTATCACTGCCAAAGGGAATTCTAACATGTATTGACTAGAGGTCGACCGATTATGATTTTTCAACGCCGGTACCGATTATTGGAGGACCAAAAAAGCAGATACCGATTAATAGGACAATTAAAAAAAATATATATATATGTTTTGTCATAATGACAATTACAACAATACTGAATGAACACTTATTTTAACTTAATATAATACATCAATAAAATCAATTTAGCCTCAAATAAATAATGAAACATGTTCAATTTGGTTTAAATAATGCAAAAACAAAGTGTTGGAGAAGAAATTAAATATGTGCCATGTAAGAAAGCTAACGTTTCAGTTCCTTGCTCAGAACATGAGAACATATGAAAGCTGGTGGTTCCTTTTAACATGAGTCTTCAATATTCCCAAGTAAGAAGTGTTAGGTTTTAGTTATTATAGGAATTATAGGACTATTTCCCTCTATACCATTTGTATTTCATTAACCTTTGACTATTGGATGTTCTTATAGGCACTTTAGTATTGCCAGTGTAACAGTATAGCTTCCGTCCCTCTCCTCGCTCGAACCAGAAACACAACGACAAAAGCCACCATCGAAGCAGAGCAAGGGGAACAACTACTAGAAGGTACAGAACGAGTGACGTTTGAAATGCTATAAGCGCGCGCTAACTAGCTAGCCATTTCACTTCGGTTACACCAACCTCATCTCGGGAGTTGATAGGCTTGAAGTCATAAACATCGCAATGCTTGACGCACATCGAAGAGTTGCTGGCAAAACGCCCGAAAGTGCTATTTGAATGAATGTTTACGCGCCTGCTTCTGCAGGTGTTGGACTAGTTAACTGTAAGGTTGCAAGATTGAATCCCCCGAGCGGACAAGGTGAAAATCTGTCGTTCTGCCCCTGAACAAGGCAGTTAACCCACCGTTCCTAGGCCATCATTGAAAATAAGAATGTGTTCTTAACTGACTTGCCTAGTTAAATGAAGGTATATAACACATGCACTAACACACGGACACACAGGCACCTACGCACGGACACACAGGCACCAACACACGGACACACAGGCACCAACACACGGACACACAGGCACCAACACACGGACACACAGGCACCAACATACGGACACACAGGCACCAACGCACGGACACGCAAGCACCAACGCACGGACACACAGGCACCGACACACAGGCACCAACGCACGGACATGCAGGCACCAACGCACGGACACACAGGCACGAACGCACGGACACACAGGCACCAACGCACGGACACACAGGCACCAACGCACGGACACACAGGCACCAACGCACGGACACACAGGCACCAACACACGGACACACACACTAACCACCACAGACGGGTGATTGATTGCGCGCAACTTTACCAACAGCTATATTTATCAGGAGGTCCTGGGTTTTATGGATAATATACACAATGGGCCACATACGTTAGCAGGGGAGAGAGAGAATGAGAGAGAAGCAGGGAGAGAGAGACACGCAGGGGGAGGGAGAGAGAGAACGATGCAGGGAGAGAGTTTATACAATTACATCCACAGTATTATCTTGTTTTTTTCCATTCCTTTCAGTAAAAGCCTGTGTTGAGTGGAATCATAGTGCCGATGCGAGAGACTCCATTAACAGAGTGTTTTAAAGCCAATTTACAGGGGAGGCCCTGCCTCTAGCTCTCTCACTCTCTCCCTTCCTCTCTAACTCCTTTTCTCTCAGTCTCTCCCTCCCTCCCTCCGAGTGAGTGAATGAGTGTGTGCCGGCGTGCATGCATGCGCACGGTGATTCAACAAGCTACACGTAGTTTAAATGAGTTTCCACTCTCAGCCAAAGTTTGGACAAAATTACATGTTTTTTGATGAATGGTGGGGGCATTGTATTAATCAGGCAGAAGTTTACACCTTCTCATCTTTCAGTGTAGAGGTCTTAATAGACTCACAGCCATAACTCACAGCAGCCAGCAGCTAAACGACAAGCATCCGACACGCTCCACACATCAATCTCTACTCCCAAAAGAAATGGAAATGATGCTCCTTTTTTTGAGAGAATTTGTACACATACTAGGCCTATAACTCTATTGGCACTTGCTGGACTTTTAGAGATAGAAATGGGGGGGGGGTTACATTTAATTTATTATTTAAAAAAAAAAATTGCCCTTGATTGAATGAAGGTTTTTGTATATAAAAAAAATCGCAAATGTATTTTGGGTGTAGAGATTGATGTGTGGAGCTCATCGGATGCTTGTCAGGCATCGGATGCCTGGCTGTTGTGAGTTATGGCTGTGAGTCTATTAAGACCTCTACACTGAGATGAGGAGGTGTAAACTTCTGCATGATTAAGATAGGACTCGCCTGGTAGTTGTGATAGAACAGGTTGGGAGGCTGCCTCATATGTTGCTGCCATCACAACCATATCGCACGGTGCTCGACAATATGATACAGAGATTGAAGTATCGTAGCACTGGCTTTTCTATACCACCCGGAGAGAGTATACACTTAAAATGATATACAGTTGAAGACGGAGGTTTACGTACACTTTTGCCAAATACATTTAAACTCAGTATTTCACAATTCTTGACATTTAATCATAGTAAAAATTCCCTGTTTTACGTCAGTTAGGATCACCACATTATTTTAAGAATGTGAAATGTCAGAATAATAGTAGAGAGAATGATTTATTTCAGCTTTTATTTATTTCATCACATTCCCAGTGGGTCAGAAGTTTACATACACTCAATTAGTATTTGTCAGCATTGCCTTTAAATTGTTTAACTTGGGTCAAACATTTCGGGTAGCCTTCCACAAGCTTCCCACAATAAGTTGGGTGAATTTTGGCCCATTTCTCCTGACAGAGCTGGTGTAGATGAGTCAGGTTTGTAAGGCCTCCTTGCTCGCACAGGCTTTTTCGGTTCTACCCACAAATGTTCTATGGGATTGAGGTCAGGGTTCTGTGATGGCCACTCCAATAACTTGACTTTGTTGTTCTTAAGCCATTTTGTCACAACTTTGGAAGTATGCTTGGGGTCATTGTCTCATGATGCCATCTATTTTGTGAAGTGCACCAGTCCCTCCTGCAGGAAAGCACCCCAACAACATGATGCTGCCACCCCCGTGCTTCACGGTTGGGATGGTGTTCTTCGGTTTGCAAGCCTCCCCCTTTCTCCTCCAAACATAACTGGTCATTATGGCCAAACAGTTCTATTTTTGTTTCATCAGACCAGACATTTCTCCAAAAAGTATGATCTTTGTCCCCATGTGCAGTTTCAAACAGTAGTCTGGCTTTTTAATGGTGGTTTTGGAGCAGTGGCTTCTTCCTTGCTGATTGGCCTTTCAGGTTATGTCAATATAGGACTCGTTTTACTGTGGATATAAATTGGTCACATACACATGGTTAGCAGATGTTAATGAGAGTGTAGTGAAATGCTTGTGTTTCTAGTTCTGACCATGCAATAGTATCTAACAAGAAATCTAACAATTTCCCAACAACTTCCTTTATACACACAAGTGTAAAGTAATGAATAAGTATATGCACATATAAATATGATGATGATAGGCAAGATGCAGTAGATGGTATAGAGTACAGAATATACATATGAGATGAGTAATGTAGGGTATGTAAACATTATATAAAGTGGCATAGTTTAAAGTGACTAGTGATACATTTATTACATCCAATTTTTAATTATTAAAGTGGCTAGAGATTTGAGTCAATATGTTGACAGCAGCCACTCAATGTTAGTGATGGCTGTTTAACAGTCTGATGACCTTCTTTTTCAGTCTCTCGGTCCCAACTTTGATTCACCTCTACTGACCTTGCCTTCTGGATGATAGCGGGGTGAACAGGCAGTGGCTTGGGTGATTGTTGTCCTTGATGATTTTTTTGGCTTTCCTGTGACTTTGGGTGCTGTAGATGTCCTGGAGGGCAGGTAGTTGCCCCCGGTGATGCGTTGTGCAGACCTCACTACCCTCTGGAGAGCCTTACGGTTGTAGGCGGCGCAGTTGCTGTACATGGCGGTGATACAGCCTGACAGGATGCTCTCGTTTGTGCATCTGTAGAAGTTTGTGAGTGTTTTTGGTGACGAGCCAAAACAGCCAAGGTGCTGTTGCGCCTTCTTCACCACACTGTCTGTGTGGGTGGACCAATTCAGTTTGTCCGTGATGTGTACGCCGAGCAACTTTAACTTTCCTCCTTCTCCACTACTGTCCCATTGATGTGGATAGGGGGGGTGCTCCCTCTGCTGTTTCCTAAAGTCCATGATCATCTCCTTTGTTTTGTTGACGTTGAGTGTGAGGTTATTTTTCTGACACCACACTCTGAGGGCCCTCACCTCCTCCCTGTAGGCCGTCTCATCGTTGTTGGTAATCAAGCCTACCACTGTAGTGTCATCTGCAAACTTGATGATTGAGTTGGAGGCGTGCATAGCCACGCAGTCATGGGTGAAAGGGAGTACAGGAGAGGGCTGAGAATGCACCCTTGTGGGGCCTCAGTGTTGAGGATCAGCGGGGTGGAGATGTTGTTTTCTACCCTCACCACCTGGGGGCGGCCTTTCAGGACCCAAAGTCCAGGACCCAATTGCACAGGGCGGGGTCGAGACCCAAGGTCTGCTTGCTGCCCCAATAGGAGGTGATATAGATACATTTGTATCTGAAGATGCTGTTTCCTCCAGCATCTTCACAAGGTCCTTTGCTGCTGTTCTGGGATTGATTTGCACTTTTTGCACAAAAGTACGTTAATCTCTAGGAGACAGAACGCGTATCATTCCTGAGCGGTATGACAGCTGCGTGGTCACATGATGTTTATACTTGCGTACTATTGTTTATGCAGATGAACGTGGTACCTTCAGGCGTTTGGAAATTCCTCCCAAGGATGAACCAGACTTGTGGAGGTCTACAATTTTTTTTCTGATGTCTTGGCTGATTTCTTTTGATTTACCCATAATGTCATGCAAAGAGGCACTGAGTTTGAAGGTAGGCCTTGAAATACATTCACCGGTACACTTCCAATTGACTCAAATGATGTCAATTAGCCTATCAGAAGCTTCTAAAGCCATGACATAATTTTCTGGAATTTTCCAAAGTGTTTAAAGGCACTCACCCTGCATTCTCCATCAGTGATATACAGTATACGTGTTGAGACTTCTTTGCAGTATGATAGTGCCTGCCCCTGCATTCTCCATCAGTGATATACAGTATAAGTGTTGAGACTTCTTTGCAGTTTGATAGTGACTGCCCCTGCATTCTCCATCGGTGATCAATAAACTCCACACCAGGGTGCCACACGGCTCTGATGCTGACGAGGGGCTCAGTCGATTGTTTTTTAATCCGTACTCACAAATGTCCTAAAAGCAGTTATCACTCCCCACGCCAGCGGCCTGTGGTGCGGTGGTCTGCCTTGCTGCCAGACCTGTCTTTGGCCCTGCAGTTTATCAGTGTGCATGGCTGCATGTCTGGCTCGGCCCGGACCCACCACAGTGAGCCAAAAGCGCAGCTAAATAATTAAACTGCTTCTTTCTGGCTCCTGCTTCGCTATGTGCCACCTGCGATACGGACAGGACTCAATAACCATAGCTGCCTCCTCATTTCAGTGATTTCCGAGAGGCTAAATAAATAAATGTCATTATTGCCTTACATAAGAGCCAATCGGAAAGCAGTGAGAGCAGCGGAGATAGATTTGGCTGAGGAGCTCTCTTAGGAGGTGATTTGGGGAAGAGAGACCGGGACACAAGGACAACTTGGAGAGACGGGGTTGTGAACATTTACCTCTACTGGGCCTGTGACGTTTACTCTAGGTCTGTGACTTGGCTTTGCGTCTGTGACTGTGTGTCTGCTTGCGCCTTAATCTCGGTTAAACCAAAGATAAAATTTTGCGTAATGTGTTAGTCCATTATGATCCCCAGGAGCACTGTCACACACACACACACACACACGCACAGACATACGCTAAGCACACACACACAGTCCACCCTCTATCCATCTATCCAATTTGATCTCTCGTTAGCTCTGTGGGGAGAAAAGACAGCAGAGTCCTTTTTAGACATACCAGGCTTTTCATTTAACTTAATACAATCTGAGCAACATCCAGGAATGTCCTATTCAGTGTGCGGAGAGCATTTTGAATCAATGGGTCTTTGGATTACCTTTTGTGCAGGTGCTTGATTCCATAGAACTGTACTTTGCGTAAGTGGTCGGCTTGAAAGGCTTTGTACTTCCTGAAGAGGATGCTTTAACAAACGGACCCATCGTTTTCTAAACGTTATGCATTTTTGCCACTGGCCTTGCTTCTTTAGAGAGGCTGTTCAGATGTTTTTGAGTCTTCTGGGGGGCCTCTATTGATGCTGTTTTGAATGCGACTTAAAATATTAAGACACACAGATATTGTACCCCCTTCATTCTGAAGTGCCCCTCCTGTGTTAGTAAAGTGATTTCTGCAGCAGCTTGTGAGATGTGTGTAATTAAGGTCTATTAAGCTCATTAGCGGAATATAAATGATAGCCAACAGCTGGTCATTAGAATGTTTAAGTCATTAATGAAGGACTCTCACCAGCCAGTCACCAGGGAGGTGGTTTTGACTACTGGCTTATTCTACACATTAGGTAGGACACTGAATACCAATGAGTTGTCCTATTGAATATTCTCTGGTCCATATACTCAGTGAGGTTGGGTATTAGGCCTGGCTCGCTGTCGGCATTCCAATTCATCCCTAGGGTGTTCGATGGGGTTGAGGTCAGGGCTTTGTGCAGGCCAGTCAAGTTCTTCCACTCCAATCTCGACACACCATTTCTGTATGGACCTTGCTTTGTGCATGGGGGCATTGTCATGCTTAAACAGGAAAGGGCCTTCCCCAAAGTTGGAAGCACATAATTGTCTAGAATGTCATTATATGCTGTAGCGTTAAGATTTCACTTCACTGGAACAAAGTGGCCTAGCCCGAACCATGAAAAATAGTCCCAGACCAATGCCGGAGTCCCAGAGTCCAATGCCGGAGATCTTTACACCACTCTAGCCAATGCTTAGCATTGCAGATGGTGGTCTTAGGCTTGTGTGCGGCTACTCGGTCATGGAAACCATTTCATTAAACTGCTGACGAACAGTTCTTGAGCTGATGTTGCTGCCAGAGGCAGTTTGGAAGTGTTGCAACTGAGTGAGTGTTGCAACTGAGGACAGACGATTTTTACACAATGTGCGCTTCAGCACTTGGCGGTCCCATTCTGTGAGCACTCCGTGGCTGAGCCTTTGGTGCTCCTAGATGTTTCCTCTTCACAATAACCCCACTTACAGTTGACCGGGGCAGCATTAGCAGGGCAGAAATTTGACGAACTGACTCGTTGGAAAGGCGCCACGTTGAAAGTCACTGAGCTACTGCCAGACCTGTAACTTATTCTTTAAGAGGCTCCTCTGTCCTCCACTCATTACCTGTATTAATGACACCTGTTTGAACTTGTTATCAGTATAAAATACACCTGTCCACAACCTCAAACAGTCACACTCCAAACTCCGCTATGGCCAAGACCAAAGAGCTGTCAAAGGACACCAGAAACTAAATTGTAGACCTGCACCAGACTGGGAAGACTGAATCTGCAATAGGTAAGCAGCTTGGTTTGAAGAAATCAACTGTGGGAGCAATTATTAGGAAATGGACATACAAGACCACTGATAATCTCCCTCGATCTGGGGCTCCATGCAAGATCTCACCCCGTGGGGTCAAAATGATCACAAGATCGGTGAGAAAAATCCCAGAACCACACGGGGGGACCTAGTGAATGACCTGCAGAGAGCTGGGACCAAAGTAACAAAGCCTACCATCAGTAACACACTACGCCGCCAGGGACTCAAATCCTGCAGTGCCAGACCTGTCCCCCTGCTTAAGCCAGTACATGTCTGCTAAATGACTTAAATGTAAATGTAATGTCCAGGCCCGTCTGACGTTTGCTAGAGAGCATTTGGATAATCCAGAAGAAGATTGGGAGAATGTCATATGGTCAGATGAAACCAAAATATAACTTTTTGGTAACAACTCGTCGTGTTTGGAGGACAAATGACAATGATCTCCCCCCCCCCCCCGGGCAACGAAGGAGAGGCTTCGTAAGAAGCATTTCAAGGTCCTGGAGTGGCCTAGCCAGTCTCCAGATCTCAACCCCATAGAAAATCTTTGGAGGGAGTTGAAAGTCCATGTTGCCCAGCAACAGCCCCAAAACATCACTGCTCTAGAGGAGATCTGCATGGAGGAATGGGCCAAAATACCAGCAGCGGTGTGTGAAAACCTTGTGAAGACTTACAGAAAACGTTTGACCTCTGTCATTGCCAACAAAGGGTAAATAACAAAGTATTGAGATATAAACTTTTGTATTGACCAAATACTTATTTTCCACCATAATTTGCAAATAAATTCATAAGAAATCCTACAATGTGATTTTCTGGAATTTTTTTCTCATTTTGTCTGTCATAGTTGAAGTGTACCTATGATTAAAATTACAGGCCTCTCTCATCTTTTTAAGTGGGAGAACTTACACAATTGGTGGCTGACTAAATATTTTTTGCCCCACTTAACAAAAATATGAACGCAACATGTTAACTTCTTATGGCTAGGGGCTTCGCTAGCATTCCACTGAAAAGGCAGCGTGCGAAATTCAAATATATATTTTTTGAAATATGTAACTTTCACACATTAACAAGTGCAATACACCAAATGAAAGATAAACTTCTTGTTAATCTACCCATCATGTCCGATTTCTAAAAGGCTTTACAGCAAAAGCACAACATATGATTATGTTAGGTCATAGCCAAGTCACAAAAACACACACAGCCATTTTTCCACCAAAGATAGGAGTCACAAAAAGCAGAAATATAGATAAAATTAATCACTAACCTTTGATGAACTTCATCAGATGACACTCATAGGACTACATGTTACACAATACATGTATGTTTTGTTCGATAAAGTGCATATATTCTTATCGGCAGACTCAGTAGCCTCGGTTTTTCTAATGACTGCCTTGCCTGGTTCACCAACTACTTTGCTGACATAGTTCAGTGTGTCAAATCGGAGGGCATGATGTCCGGTCCTCTGGCAGTCTCTATGGGGGTACCACAGGGTTCAATTCTCGGGCCGACTCTTTTCTCTGTATATATCTATGATGTTGCTCTTGCTGCGGGCGATTCCCTGATCCACCTCAACGCAGACGACACCATTCTGTATACTTCCGGCCCGTCCTTGGACACTGTGCTATCTAACCTCCAAATGAGCTTCAATGCCATACAACACTCCTTCCGTGGCCTCCAACTGCTCTTAAACGCTAGTAAAACCAAATGCATGCTTTTCAACCGTTCACTGCCTGCACCCGCACGCCCAGCATCACCACCCTGGATGGTTCCGACCTAGAATATGTGGACATCTATAAGTACCTAGGTGTCTGGCTAGACTGCAAACTCTCCTTCTAGACTCATATCAAACATCTCTAATCCAAAAGCTTTCTATTTCGCTACAGAGCCTCCTTCACTCACGCCGCAAAATTACCCTAGGAAAACTGACTACACCAGTATCTCTACCTGCAGATGTTCATCTGATCATTTATCACTCCAGTGTTAATCTGCTAAATTGTAATTATTCACTCCTATGGCCTATTTATTGCCTACCTCCTCATGCCTTTTGCACACAATGTATATAGATATTTTTTTCCTACTATGTTATTGTCTTGTTTATTGTTTACTCCATGTGTAACTCTGTGTTGTTGTCTGTTCACACTGCTATGTGTAACGGATGTGAAACAGCTAGCTAGTTAGCGGTGGTGCGCGCTAAATAGCGTTTCAATCGGTGACGTCACTTGCTCTGATACCTTGAAGTAGTGGTTCCCCTTGTTCTGCAAGGGCCGCTGCTTTTGTGGAGCGATGGGTAACGATGCTTCAAGGGTGACTGTTGTTGATGTGTGCTGAGGGTCCCTGGTTCGCGCCCGGGTATGGGCGAGGGACGGTTTAAAGTTATACTGTTACATATGCTTTATCTTGGCCAGGTCGCAGTTGCAAATGAGAACTTGTTCTCAACTAGCCTACCTGGTTAAATAAAGGTGAATTAAAAATAAATTAAAAATAAAAATATTTATTTCCAAAAATCTTTAGTTTACATTGGCGCGTTAAGCTCAGTAATGTTTTGCTTCCAAAACATCCGGTGATTTTGCAGAGAGCCACATCAGTTCCCAGAAATACTCATAATAAACATTGATAAAAGATACAAGTGTTATTCACAGAATTAAAGATAGACTTCTCCTTAATGCACCCGCTGTGTCAAATAAAAAAAATAAAAAAAACTTTTCACCATGCAATAATCAAGAGTACGGCGCTCAGAGACCAAATCAGCCAAAGAAATATCCACCATGTTGGAGTCAACATTAGTCAGAAATAGCATTATAAATATTCACTTACCTTTGATGATCTTCATCAGAATGCACTCCCAGGAATCCGAGTTCCACAATAAATGTTTGATTTGTTCGATAAAGTACTGGGCGCGTTCAGCCCTGTAATCCACCTTCATGAGGCGTGAGCACTAGGTCCAGAAAAAGTCCAAAAGTTCCGTTACAATCCGTAGAAACATGTCAAACGATGTATAGAATCAATCTTTATGATGTTTTTAACATATATCTTCAATAATGTTCCAACCGGAGAATTCCTTTGTCTGTAGAAAAGCAATGGAACAAGAGCTACCCCTCTCACGTTAACGAGTGTCACAAGTTTGTGGCCCCTCCTTTACAGTAGAATCCTCAAACAAGTTTCTAAAGACGGTTGACATCTATTGGAAGCCGTAGGAAGTGCAATTTGACCCCATAGACACTGTGTTTTCGATAGGCCAAGACTACAAACCTCAGATTTCCCACTTCCTGGTTGGATTTTTCGCCTGCCATATGAGTTATGTTATACTCCCAGACATCATTAAAACAGTTTTAGAAACTTCAGAATGTTTTCTATCCAAATCTACTAATAATATGCATATATTAGCAACTGGGACTGAGTAGCAGGCAGATTACTCTGGGCATGCTTTTCATCCAAATGTGAAAATGCTTCCTCCTATCCCAAACAGGTTTTAAGTGTTGGTCCCATGTTTCATGAGCTGAAATAAAAGATCCCAGAAATGTTCCATATGGACAAAAAGCTTATTTCTCTCAAATTCTGTGCATAAATTTGTTTACATCCGTGTTAGTGCGCATCTCTCCAAGATAATCCATCCACCTGACAGGTGTGGCATACCAAGAAGCTGATTAAACAGCATGATCATTACACAGGTGCACCTTGTGCTGGAGAGAATAAAAGGCCACTCTAAAATGTGCGGTTTAGTCACACAACACAAAGCCACAGATGTCTCAAGTTTTGAGGGAACGTACAATTGGCATGCTGACTGCAGAAATGTCCACCAGAGCTGTTGCCAGATAATTAAATGTTCATTTCTTTACCCTAAGCTGCCTCCAATGTTGTTTTAGAGGATTTGTCAATACGTTCAACCTGCCTCACAATCGCAGACCACGCCAGCCCAGCTTCTTCACCTGTGGGATCGCCCCTACCACGCCTACCATCTGACCCCTTTCTGATACAGAAATAAAACCCTGTTACAGAAACACATTTGTTATTTGCAGAAGGGTCCTGATAGGCCTACTAAAATCCTAAACACATTGTAATGCATTAATAAAATAATTAAAATAATTATAAATAATAAATAAATAAAATAATTTCCTACCAGGGACTGTAGTGACACATCTTGCACTGAGATGCAGTGCCTTAGGCCGCTGCGTCCATGTTTGTGTGTTAACTTTTTAACTGTACTAGAATGCTTAAAAGGCCGCAAAAAAATGTAATATCGGTTATTGGTATCGTTTTGTTGGGCAAGGAAAATATCCTGATAATACCAGGTTCTGACCAATAGATGAAACTGTTCTGCTATCGGGTGATAATTTTTTAAAGAATACCCCTCCATTGTTAAAGGGATAGTTCACCTAAATTACAAATACATGTTGTTTTCTAACTGTAATCAGTCTATGGAGCAGGTATGACAGCAACCCATGCTTTGGTTTTGTTTACCTGGCCATTGTTTCAAATGCTAACTTTTTAGTGTTAATGGCACAAATCCAATGCAAGTCGGTGGTACTTATATTAGCATTTTTGTGCTCCATATCCAAATCATGGGAAGCAGTTGATAACATTATTTTAAATTTCAAGCATTTTTTTTTTCAGTCCCACAAAAAAACGCCATCAAGGCACCTATGCAAAAAAAACTCACTCTGTCACTCAGAAGCTTCTCTTTCCTGTGTCTGCCTGCCATCTAGTTTTCTAGGCTATTTAAAGATACTATAATTATCCCGTTTCACATTGGATTTATTTACAACAATAAGGTAAGATGTGATTTGAATTCGGGTGCCGCTGCGCACACAAGGTTGTTAGCTAGCTCTGGTCCAAGGAGTTGAGCTAGCCTCAGCGTTGAGCCAACGTTCCGATGTTCGTCCTTGTTAGGATATACTTATTTGATTCAGTGAAGTAATGATAGGCCTAATAAAATACTAAACACATTGTAATGCATGTCCACCCCACCTCCATGTCCACCCCAACCCCGCTGCATTTCAGTCACATCTCACTCCCTACACTTGTCTATCGAGCATGCAAACAGCTAGCTTGCCTGGTTCATAGAAACCTGCTCTATCTGCACACATTTTTGAGTAATTTAATGAGGTAAATGTAAAAACTGTTGATTTCACAAGTTAAGAAAGGAACTATATGAACCAGTACTTTTTTATTCTGGTTCAAACCGGTTCAGAATTTTATTATGCTGGTCAGAACAGTGGAACTGAATGAAAAATATATTGGTTCTGTTCAGAATGAAATGACACACAGCAGATTGTTAAATAGAATTACTCGCTGATTAAAAGTGTAAGTGTGTTCCTCTTGCTCCTCTGAGCTGATTGTTTCGCTACTGTTGCCCCTGGCGACACCTTCACATTCACACACTGTAATGTTCACAGAGTGGTGTGCCCTTCTCTCTCACTTGGTCCTCGCTGTCTTTCTGTCTCGCTCTCTCTCTTTGTGGCCATATCACTTATTCTCTGTCTCACTGCACTCCCCTCTCTCTCTGTTCCCCTCTCTCTCTCTCTGCCCCACAGGGTCTGATGATCCTGCTGCAGAACCTACCCACCATGCACTGGGGCAACGAGGAGGTCAGCGTGCTCCTGGCCGAGGCCTACAGGCTGAAGTTTGCCTTCGCTGACGCCCCCAATCACTACAAGAGATGAGTCTGGCCCATGTGGCCCCTGACAGTTAGCTACTGAACCCCTGACAGAGGCCCCCTGGAGGACGGATGGACCCCCTCCTCGGCAGTCCACGACCATTGCTAATAGTAGATTAAAACAAAAACCACATTTAGGTCCCAAATGGCACCCTATTCTCTACAAAGTGCATTACTTTTGACCAGAGCCCCAAGTAGTGCATTATGTAGGGAATGGGGTGCCATTTGGGAAGCATCCAACCAGTGCTTCTTGGTATGTGTGTACCTTTCCAACCGACTGTTCTTCTTAACTCCTCTTCTCTTTGTTCTTAACAATGAAATTACATTTGTGCAACACTGCAACAACATCAATGCCTGTCCCACCGAAGTAGACACCAACCAAAAAAGAAAGACCTCCAGTCAGTATGATAATAGAGATCTTGCTGCAGACCCATGGATGACTGTTCTAGACTGTCCTGTACTGTACTATTTGTCCCTGACTGGCCACAGCAGCCTCAACATGTCCCAAGACCTAATTGTAATCCTGAACTAACCCAGTGGGGGGGGTGAGCGAGACCTTCTGTACTAAGTTGATATCTGTCACGTTTAATTCCTAAGGGAACTGAGGACACACACGTCATCATTCTAGTCATCCCTAGCTGGCATTGAGCTCTTCTCTCATCTCATGCTTTCAGTTTAAGACAAGCGGTCAATCCCCCAGAGACAAGTGGGGTTTTTAGTTAAAAACAGAAACACAATTCACATAAAAGGCAATAATTAGCTAATAGGGAGATCAGAAAGTATGTATTATTATGGATGGTTTCATTCTGACTCTGACATGGTCCGCAGGGCTGGTCTAATAATATAAGGTCTAACAACACTCTCTGAACTCTATTGTATTATGTCAGATATTTGTCGGTTGGCTGCGGGAGGGACGAGTGTCGCGTGACTCTGCCTGACTTACGATCGTCTCTGAACCTAGGACTCACTACCTAACTCGATCAGTCTAACAGTTAGACATGTTGGCACAGCACTATGCAGTGGTGAGCAGTCACCTTTTAGGCCAGGAGATTTCCCAGTTAGGTCACATGGTCTGAAAAAACAACAACTCCAGGCCGTAGCCCTTTACACTCGTAACCATATACGGGTTGATAATGGCAGATTTGGGCATTAGTAAACAACTAAATTGGAACGCAGTGGCTGTACAGTAACGTGCTATACATATCAGAGCTCTTGCTCTGCGCTTCATCGCTGTATGGGTTTTTGACTGACAGCCGTTCTGAACTTCAGCACCTCGCGTGACCTTGTTGTGAATGAGAATGTGTTTTCAGTCAATTTACCGGGTAAAACTGAAAATTGCTGTACATTTTTATGACAAGTGAGGCATAGAGGATTATAATAAATACCGTTTTGTCATGCAAGCAAGACAAACACCCATGAGTTGAAATATGCACTTCACATTTCATATATAGTGTCAACGTTTATGATCACTATGTTTGATATACAGTTACAAGATGGCATGGTGTCATACACTGCGTTGTTCTGAACAGAATGAGCCTATGTTTGTCTATTGTGAAGAGAATTTGCCACGGCAGACGCACTTGAATGCACTCAAGACTCCTTTCTTTGCGCACCAAGATTATCATCTGTTTCCCTGAATTACATTGTGAAAGCAAGTAATATCACATTTTATAACTTAGCTAGTCATTTTGGCAGTAGAACAAGCTTTCAAATGAGGCCCACCTGACCCAGATTGCGATTTATAATGGACTGTTTTTGGACTGCGTAAACAACAACAGTAATTGTGTGATGATGCGAATGCAGGGTTGTGTTCCAAACAAAACAACTACAAGTGTATTTGCGCTAGTTCCTCAACGGCACAGCTAGGAGAGCACCTTATAGTTGAAGACAGTGCTTTGAAATGTGGACACTGGAGAGGTATGTGGCCACAAGGAGACACCAGTTAGTCCTCGCTCTCAAACCCTTGTAATCGTTTTGTCTTATGTTGCACCTACCCCACATTTTCCAGGAATGTTCTTATCATGTTACTGAATATATCCAGAGTATTTTCAGATTTTGTTACCAACAAATGCAATGAAAGTACAGTAAATGTAGAACGCACATAAAATCAAGTGTAATCATTTTCCCATAAACTCCTAACTGTTCCCTTTCAATTGCTACCATGGTCATGCATATGCTTTTCATGTTTCTTCTGTAAGAAAAATTCAATTTAGCCCTATCCATATTGTCCGATTTCAATGAGTGTAAAGGGTTAAAAATGACTCCCCAAAACACAGAAATAGGACCACGAGTTTTTTTTTTTTCTGGTCAGGCTACGTGGTCAGGCAAAACTCCTGGACTACGACAATTTGTAACTGCTCATAGCCCAGAACTAGGGCCCATAGTTAGATTTTTGGAAAAGATCAACTAAATTGCTGACATGGGTCATTGTACCCAGTCCAGTAGCTTTGTTGGTTATTCAGTCTATTCATAAACACTTACTGACTGAGGGCGTTAGGGTGTAATACATTAACTCTCTCCGTTTGCCTTCACTTGACTGCTCAAACTCAACTCCGTTCCACTCCTGTTTTTCATTGTTCCCCTTTAATCAGGGACTGATTTAGACTTGGGACAACAGGTGGGTGCAATTAATAATCAGGTAGAACAGAAAGCCAGCAGGCTCTGCACCATGTGGGGTAAGAGTTGTATACCCCTTGTGTAGAGGATTGATACATGATGTAAATTAGATGTTGAAATAATATGTACAACTTGTATCATCAAAAAACATCCTGTCAGGTAAACACTGAATATCAATAATTGTTGCATGAGCCCCTCGATGATGTGTGTTGTTGATATGTGGGGTTGGGAGTGTATGTATAGATGGGGCAGCTTAATACTCTCAGTATTTGAACTTCCTCAGCTTCTTTTGATCATGTCGGTAACGTTTTTGCACTCCATGTTAGCTCCAGGCCCAATTTCCTATTCTCATATTGATTAGAAATTTAAAAAACTGCACTTGATAAAAGTACATTTTCTTCCCTTTTTTTGTACGAAATATATTATTTGCAATCCGCTTTAAATATCAGTCTCTCTCCTCCCTTTTTTACATACTGTTTACATGAGCCTGTTAAGTTGTGCCTAATGTAGAGAGAGCAGATCATCATAGATATTTATTTTACCTTAATTTAAGCTCCTCAAATGAAACAAGGGATGTTTTTTCAGTTGATGCGTTCACTCTCTGTGTTTGCTAAGCCATGACAGTGACTGCATCCAAAATGGCCCCCTATTTCCTATATAGTGCACTACTTTATGGGCTCTGGTCGAATAGGGTGCCATTTGGGATGCAACCAGTGAGTACACAGAATCACATTGGTAAGTCTAGCAGCTGCCTTCTCTGTTATCCTTATGTGTTTCAACTTGGTTTGATGCTCCCAACAAACCTTAGACACACCTTCTGTAAAAGTCACAAGCCCTTGGTTACCATGTTTACTGTGGTGACCAGGTGTCCATCTGCTGGTTGGAGCCCTCGGACACACATACTGGACATTGCGGTCAGCATCTCATGGGGCATGACCTAACATGTTTGGTCTCCCTACTAAAGCTTTTTTTTAAGGCTTGAATTTCACTCTTTCTTTTGTTCAGTTTCTTTTCAGAGATGTTAATGTTTCTGACCAAACTAAGACTGGTCCTCTTTCCCTTCTGACTTCTGACTAAGACATCTGAAAGTGTGAATCTCATACAGTGGAGAGGGATTGTGATTATTATTTTTTTAAATGTATGTGTACAGAGCAAATTAATTTTGAAACAAAGATCTGTAAATAGAAAAGTGTAAATAAATGCTATATATGACCAAACTGTTTGTATATATTCATGGATGTAAACACGTTGTACTATAATATCAAATCTGAATAGCATGCTTCAATATATACGACTCCGCGTTGCGTTTTGCATAAGAACAGCCCTAGCTGTGATGTATTGGCCATATACTACACCCTCTCTGGCCTTATTGTTATTATAAACTGGTTACCAACGTAATTAGAGCAGTAAAAATGCATGTTTTGTCATACCCGTGGTATACTTAAGCAATAAGACTTAATGTCGTATGTGGAATATGGCCAATATCCTACGGCTTAGGGATGTTCTTGGGCACGACGCAACACCCTTTGCCGTGGTATATTGGCCATATACTACAAACCCCTGAGGTGCATTATTGCTATTATAAACTGGTTACCAACGTAATTAGAGCAGTAAAAATAAATGTTTTGTCAAACCAGTGGTTTACGGTCTGATATAACGCTGCTGTCAGCCAATTAGCATTCAGGGCTCAAACCAACAATTTATAATATCAAATAAGATTAGAACTGTATATATTCAACACCAGAATTATCCAGTGGTTTCAAGTCTCCATACCACAATGAAAACATGAAAATTACAAGTATTTACGTTGTTATTTAAATGACTTTCACCTCGGCTGAGGGCACTTCAACCCAGGCATGCCTAGCAACTGCATAAATAAGGGCTGTAATAGCTTCTGCATTGTTTGCCTAGACTGTTGTATTAATAACTTCTGTATTATATGCGTGTGGCTGCTGCTCCCCACACAGACGCACGCACACGCACTGTCTCGGCTGGTAAACAGGTTTGTTGTGATCCTGTGGAGTGGTGGTGGTAATTAGGCCCTTTTCGTGCGTGTAGGGAGTCCCTCGTTCTCTATCTCTCCTTTTCCCCTCCCTCTCTCTCATTAAGCTAACTGATGTTCACAGTAGCAGGAATTTAAAAAGTCATTAGAATCACCTGGACTTCCTGAGTCGCTCACACATGGTACAGGTGGCATGGGCCGAGATGGGACTCACAATGACCCCCTTTTACGGAGGTAGATTCGGCTGTAGGGCATGCACACTGCTGTACAGAGCAGAGAAATATAGAGTTTGGCAAACGTTGTTTGAGATTGATGATGGCTCAAATACCACCCTACAGTTGTACTAATTTGTACAGTGGTAAATAGGAAGTAATTTGGGATTTTGCCTTCGAATTATAATGGTGGTTGGAGTGTTTGTAATGGATTAGTCTGAACTCTGTAGCTGCAGTATGTCTATGGCTCTACATGCTGTAGCTATGTCTACAGAATGTCTCCATAGAGAGACCGCAGTGCACAGAGAGCTGTCCATACTGTACAGTACATAAGGTTGCCATGGTTATCATCAGTGAACTCTGCTTTAGTGCTCCTCCAGTCTGTAATGAAAAATAATATTAAATATAGCTGTGAGCAGCAATGAACAGGGGTTCACAGGATGACAAAGGACATGCGATCAGATGGATAATAAAGCAAGCCCTCTATCATGTAGGAATTATTTTCCTTTATGTGCAGTCATGGGTGCATTCGGAAAGTATTCAGACCCCTTGACTTTCTCCACATTTTGTTACAACACAGCCTTATTCTGAAAATTGACAAAAAAAATTTTATCATCAATCTACATACAATACCCCATAATGAAAAAGCAAAAATGGGTTTTTAGACATTTTTGCAAATGTTTATCAAAAATCAAACTTATTGACGTAAGTATTCAGACTGCTATTTAGCTCGAAATTGAGCTCAGGTGCATCCTGTTTCCATTGATCATGCTTGAGATGTTTCTACAATTTGATTGGACATGATTTGGAAAGGCTGTCTGTATAAGCTCCCACAGTTGACAGTGCATGTCAGAGCAAAAACCAAGCCATGAGGTCAAATTGTCCATAGAGCTCCGAGACAGGATTGTGTCTGGGTAAAGGTACCAAAACATTTCTGCAGCATTGAAGCTCCCCAAGAACACAGTTGCCTCCATCATTCTTAAATGGAAGAAGTTTGGAACAACCAAGACTCTTCCTAGAGCTGGCCGCCCAGCCAAACTGTGCAATCAGGGGAGAAGGGCCTTGGTCAGGTAAGTGACCAGGAACCCGATGGTCACTGACAGCTCCAGAGTTCCTCTGTGGAGATGGGAGAACCTTCTTAAAGTACAACCATTTCTGCAGCACTCCACCAATCAGGCCATTATCGTAGTGTCCAGACAGAAACCATTCATCAGTAAAAGGTAAATTACAGCCCACTTGGAGTTTGCTAAAAGGCACCAAAAGAACTCAAACCATGAGAAACAAGATTCTCTGGTCTATTGAAACCAAGAACGCAGGAGTGGCTTCGGGACAAATCTCTGAATGTCCTTGAGTGGCCCAGGCAGAGCCCAGACTTGAACCCAATCGAACATCTCTGGAGAGACCTGAAAATAGCTGTGCAGCGACACTCTCCATCCAACCTGACAGAACTTGAGAGGATCTGTTGAGAAGAATGGGAGAAACTCCACAAATATAGGTGTGCCAGCTTGTAGCCTCATACCCAAGAAGACTAGGCTGTAATCTCTGCCAAAGCTGCTTCAACAAAGTGCTGAATAAACAGTCTGAATACTTATGTAAATGTAATAAATAGTTTTTAACATCTATGAACCTGTTTTTGCTTAATCATTATGGGGTATTGTATGTAGATTGAGGGGGGAGGCACTGTGGAGTGGGTTTACAGTGGTTTAAATGGGCCCATATATATTTTTTTAAGTTAAGACATGTACCATGGGCCTACATTCCAAATTTGGTGTCATTTGGTCCTATGGTTCATGCAAATAAGATTTTAGAAGTATTTTTAGCATATTAACATCTGTCTTAATATGCATCTACAGTGTGGCAATCTCTTAATGCATCAACGGTATTAACTCTTTAGGGACTATTGTGATGAGTCAAAATATCACATTTGGCGTGAATTTGACTTAGCCCATGAAGGTTTTTTTATTATTATTTTAAGCATTAGCATTACATAGTGAGAACAAAATATTTGTTAATAGTTTCCTTAAACTTATCATGGTAAAGTATTTGTTTAGCCTACAACGTTTCTAGTTGATAAGCCATTGTGAAGTGGATTTAAATGGACATGTAAAATCGGCTTTCCAGATTTATTAAAAAACAATCCCTTAGCTTCTCTCAAACTATGTTAAGAGATGGGCCTACAGATCGAATTTGGTATTATTTGGAATGGCTTATGGTTCATAAGGCATTTGGCTTCTGATCCCGGAGTTGCCTCTTCACTGTTGACGTTGAGACTGGTGTTTTGTGGATACTATTTAATAAAGCGGCCAGTTGAGGACTTGCGAGGTGTCTGTTTAGACACACTAATGTACTAGACACACTAATGTACTAGACACACTAATGTACTCAGTAATACACTAATGTACTCTTGCTCAGTTGTGCAACGGGGCCTCCCACTCCTCCAGTTTGTGCTGTTCTGTGAAGGGAGTAGTACACAGCGTTGTACGAGATCTTCAGTTTCTTGGCATTTCTCACATGGAATAGCCTTTATTTCTCAGAACAAGAATAGACTGACGAGTTTCAGAAGAAAGTTCTTTGTTTCTGGCCATTTTGAGACTGTAATCAAACCCACAAATGCTGATGCTCCAGATACTCAACTAATCTAAAGGCAAGTTTTATTACTTCTTTAATCAGCACAACAGTTTTCAGCTGTGCTAACATAATTGAAAAAAGGGTTTTCTAATGATCAATTAGCCTTTTAAGATGATAAACTAAGATTAGCTAACACAACTTGCCATTGGAACACAGGAGAGATGGTTGCTAATAATGGGCCTCTGTACGCCTGTGTAGATATTCCATTTGAAAAAAACAGCCATTTCCAGCTACTATAGTCATTTACAACATTAACTATGCCTACACTAGATTTCTTATCAATCTGATGTTATTTTAATGAACAAAAATGTACTTTTCTTTCAAAAACAAGGAAATGTCTAAGTGACCCCAAACTTCTGAACGGTAGTGTAAATACAGGCATTATAATTCTGACCCATATGAGCAGCAGTTCGGGGCAAGGTGTTAGGGTTAAACTAAGCATAGTTTACAAATGTATCCAGAAAATAAATCAACTCAATTTGTGTGGTACGGAATGATTTAATGAGACCCGGGTTTGCGCAGATTTACTAATTATGCGACGTTCAGAATGAGACTGATGAGGAAATTAATTAATTGGTGACTGCTATGAAATCGATAGTCTGATATTCTTTGAGTTGATTCGGGAAACGGTAGCTCATTAAACAAACTTTTCCCGTGGTGCCCCAGGTTACTGAGTTAATGGTTACCTGATTTAATTAAATCATGTAATTATAAACAGTTAATTATTTGATAAATAGCATGTCATCATATTAACAATAACAATGTCATGACACTAGCCACTGGACTAGTAGCTACCAAAATGCAGTACCCACTTGGGTAATGGTACGGCAGTCACAAGGGGCCAGAAAGCACAACACACTTCAATAGTAATTCAGGAGTTGCCTTATAACTTAGTCCTCCATACAGTTATGGCCATCTCTGTACACCTCTGTATTTGGGCTTCTCCCCATCCTCAACCACCGTACAGTATGCATAATCAAAACATTGCATGCTAGCTAGCTGCAATTGTATCAGTGTTCTTACGTGCACACACCCACACACAGTTTAGTGCTACTCTCCAGTCACCAATAGACTTGTATCTATGCTCTGACATCCTCCCATTGCTTCTGTCGCTCAAAGATCTGCTTCAGTGAACACTGCAGCCTGTTCCCTTCTCCTTTTTCTTTCAAGTGGAAACACAGTGCCCCTCTTGTACGCTCACAAATGTCCCCTTCAAGGCTGAAGCAAATATCAAGCCGTGACAGACATGACATAGGCTATCTAGACCCGGGGTTATCAAACCGCTCCTCTGGGACCCCCAGCCAACGTATTCCAGCGCTAGCACAGCTGACCAAATTTGTCAGCTAATTATCCAGCCCTTGATCAGGTGAATTAGTACAGGGATACAACAAAATTGTGAAATGTCTGGTGGTCCCCCAGAGGAGGTTTGAAAACCACTTATCTAGAGTGGGCAATGTTACAATATGAAAAAGACTAAGGCCTACAAACGAATGCTCCTGATGGCATGGTATGAAGTCATAACACGGATGTTGATGAGTTTGAGTTGAGTTTAGATGTGTAGTTATTTGTAAAGTAGACGCTTATTAATACTGCTACAGAGATTGGATTAACAGCAATTAACCAATGTCAACACATATAGTTAAAGTAAGCACTCTCTCTCTCACTCCTCCCATCTTCCCCTATGCAGTAATGTCTATTTTTACTGAGAAATTATTAAGTAAGAAAGGCTTTACAAAGAACAATGTAACATTCTATCTAACTAGCCACACATCAAAGTTTTGTCCTTGAGATTCTGATCCTTTGCCTCACGCTATAGGCTATATATCTGCTGCTGTGCTGGCTGGAATTGTTGCAGGCTTGGCAGCCCTAAGTCTTGCAGTGATAAAGACAGAATGGTTTGATGCTGCCCAGCCAGCTCATGTGGAACACATAATTGCCTTCGAGGGATAAGCCCCAGCCCCGGTCTGAGCCCTGGACACTCATTCCCTCCTAACGCCAAACGTCACAACCACTTATTCAAATGACAGCTCAATGGAATAATAACGTGCTAGCTTGGCGCATTTACCCCTAAAGAACCGCATGCTTGGACTATATACACACACACACAACTATGATGATAATGTGTATGTGTAGCAATGGTGGGCTGCTCAAACATATTCTCATTCTCTTCTCTCTCACACGCATAATGTAGGCTACAGTAGAAGCTCCAGCAGCCACGTTTGAATACGGAGAAGCTAATTATTAGCGAAGTGCAGACGTAATTTATGACTCAGCAGCCCTGCTTTCTGAGTCTCTGCCTGCGTACCAAGTGGCACTACTTTGACCCTGGTCAAAAGTAGAGCACGAAATAGGGAATAGGGTGCCACCTGGGATGCAGCCTAGGACAAAGTGCTCAAAGGCATGAGCCTGCATATACTTGGGTGGGCAGAGTGAGTGAGTTGGTTGGTTGGGCTAAGTTGTCCAAGGAAGGTGTGTCATGTCTCAGCATGCCCTCTCGATCCTCTATCCCTAACACCCCTCCCCTGCCCTTCCTTGTCCTGACCCATCAGACTACAGTGAAACAGCCCCCCCCCCCCCCCCCTCCACACACACAGCCTGGGCTGTCCTATATCCTCCAGAAATCGCAGTATTATTTATCAGGAAGCGCTGGGAGTGAATCAGAGCCCTTTTGTCTGCTTATTATGCGGTCCGCCTCGTTAGCAGACGTGATTTAATATTAATCTTGTTTTCAGAGCAGAGCCCCTCTCGCTGCTGCATTTTCATACAGGCAGGGAGAAGCATGGCGGCCAAGGAGAGGATATGGAGCTTAGGAAGAAGCTGAGCATCCAGTGTTTTTGAACCTTCACAACGAAACCAAAACACAAAGCGTAAGAAGGCTGATGCCCACTGAAACAGTTAGCTAAGCATCTGTTTGTATAATGTACAATGTGTATTGTAGAAGTAACCAAACCCAACCAAAGCAGGAGGGAATGTGCTGCCCACACAGAATAAGGCAGCTGTTTGTTCTCTTTATTGTAGATGTTTAGTGTGAAAGGAAGTGTTTGGAAAGGAGCAACACAGGGGTAGGCATATGCAATGTTTTGCAATGTTGCACCCCAATGAATAAGCAAGTGGTGTTTGACTGATTGTAAGGTCAAGGGCCATAATAAGAAGCTAACACATAAAAAGTTAGTTTTTGGGCCAGGCCTCGGAGGTGGAAGCACAAAAGGAAATATCTTTGGGCCAAAACACTGGTGCAAAGTCTGACAAGGGAAACCATAATATTGCCAAGCATTTGTTTATTATTGTAAAAATCATTGTTGATGTAATTCAGATTATTCCCCTTCTAATCAGGAGGCTCTGAAAGCCCCTGGCAGTCTCTGAACTCCCTGGGTCCTCAGTGCCATGGTGGTGATGAGCTAATACACATTAGCCTAGTTGTGAGTGTGGACTACACGGTTCCTGTTTAAGACCCCTCACTGAGCTGAACAAGGCACTGTGTTTCCCAGTTGTATTTCATTGTTTTACTGCTAATTGACTTAAACAGATGCCAAACCCCCAGTCGAGTAACTCTGCTCTACTTAGCTTTAGCCTGCTGTTTGTAGTTGATTGTTATTGTTATTTTGAGTTGCAACTCTCCCCTCTCCTTTTATAGCAAATACCACGCAGGTATTCGCTCTCTCTCGCATTCCCTCCCTCCCTCCCTCTCTTGCCACAGAACGTTCCATGCGTTGGTAGAATCATAGACCTGCCTACCTGTTACCGTGGTCCAAGTCTTGGAGTTTGTTGTTATGGCGACCATATAAAGATTCCTTACTGTCTGTATTGATTTATATGCTGGATGAACAGGAGTGTGGTCACTGCATCCTCCTTTCATAGCACTCTTACCATCTTAGGCCCTGTTAAAAATGTCAAGATGTATTGATGAATATGTGTGTCGGTCTCATGAAGTATAGATTTTCTGATTAGTTTAGCTGCCTTGTGAAGCATCTCACTTAGCAGTACATGTTTGTGTGCGTCCCAATTGGCACTCGTTTTAACCCAAAGTAGTGCACTATATAGGGAATAGAGTGTCATTTGGGATGCATCCTCTATAAATCTGGGAATCCTCTGGGACAGGATTCTCTGTGACGGACGCATCACAAAAGCATCCCGCTGACAAAACCATGTATCTCACATGTAGCACAGCTGAGAACATCCTCCCACAGGATCAGATACTTGAATCATAATACAAACCCACTGATCCAGAGGAGCTCCGCTTACCCACATGCCTTTACGTCAAGCACATAGACATAGGTCTATTAGCATGTTGTAGTGATAGAAGTCTAGGCATATGTTGCTCTTGAAGTTGGTTTGCACTTTCGCAGTCTAAATTGTGTATGAGAAGATCAAATTTGCCACCAAACAGATTCCATCACCATGAATTGCATCACTATGAAACTAATACACACAGTCAACAACCATTTAGGATCATGTGTTTATTCATAGAATCCTTGAGTGGTGTGTGTGCAGTAGGCCTAAATCAGTGTAGTCATTATTCAGCTGTCTTACAACACACGCACGCATCTGTAATACATATTATGCATTAATATGGGTAAATCACATCTCTGATCCATGCAGCAGTAGAATCATGTAAAAATGTATGTCATCTCTGTACTCAGTGTGGGGCCTATGAATGTTGTATATGGAATCACTTCTTCTGAATTAACATTTCAATAGGCTGTGTAAATTGAGGATGAATGCAGGGAGGGCTGGGTGGATCCGTCTCCTCCTGACTCAGCTCTCCTGTGCCGCTTTACCCAGGGAATGAAACAGGATTAGCTAGATAGCCCAACCGAGTACCACAGCAATATAGCTAACGCAAGGCCTGATTCATACAGAGGTGATCACACACACTTCAGACTGAGAAGAGGCATGTTTCTTGAGGTGCAGAGCCAGAGAGCAGCGCTTCATGGTGTCATCCATGCTTCATTCATAATAAGAGCAGAGGCACGCTGCATGAGGCACGCTGCATGAGGCACGCTGCATGAGGCACGCTGCATGAGGCACGCTGCATGAGGCACGCTGCATGAGGCACGCTGCATGAGGCACGCTGCATGAGGCACGCTGCATGAGGCACGCTGCATGAGGCACGCTGCATGAGGCACGCTGCATGAGGCACGCTGCATGAGGCACGCTGCATGAGGCACGCTGCATGAGGCACGCTGCATGAGGCACGCTGCATGAGGCACGCTGCATGAGGCACGCTGATGTAGAGGGGCTGTTGAACTCCCACTCATGTAGACAATGAAATGTGAAAGAGAGCTACTGTGTATTGATGTCACAGAAAGTGGGGCACTTAGTTTTCTATAAATGTACTTTTCCATTCATAAAACTAAGTGTTCACTTTTCTGCTCCACATTTATTTTATTTTTTTATATACGTGGCCTTCACTTGTAACCATGCTTCAGAGGTGACCTGTGTTCCAACATGCAACCCTTGTGGGGTGAGATTCTAAAATCCGAGCCACAGACTTCTGCATATCATACACTTCATTTTATGTATATAATGTACATACATAAAGGCCGTGTTCAAGAGTATCAAACACATGATGTATCATAGGTAAATTGTGACTGACTGATCTACAAATAATATTGAGTAGATATTTATGATGCAAGATGATTTGTAGATTAGTCAGTCTTGACTCACCTTTAAAATCGGCTGCAATGTGGAACGCTCCCAAAGTATACAGTAAAACATTGAGTATTAAATATGTAACATACAAGGTCCCATTGTGTCATTAAGAGATTCTCAGTTGGTTTTGCTAACTCCTCCTACCTCTGTCCTCTCCTCACCTCTTTTTTTAAGTTCAAAAGTGATTGAGGAGAGGAGGCGAGGAGAGGAAATGTGGAAGAAATGCGCTTGTATGAAATTTGACTTTCCTTGTCCACTAGCCCATCAGGCAAATTATGTTTACAGAGGGGATTGGGGAGAACGGGCTCATGGGTTAGAACGGGCTCGTGGTAATGACTGGAGCGGAAGGGGTGTATTGGTGTCAAATACATCCAACACATGGTTTCCAGGTGTTTGATACCATTCCATTTGCGCCATTCCGGACAATATTATGAGTGTTCTCCCATCACCAGCCTCCTGTGAGAGGGGGAATACCAAAATATGTGTAAAGTGGTCAAAAATAATTTTGCTAGTTGTACTGCAAAAGTAGTTAAATTGGTAGATATTGTGGCACACCCACTAACCTCAATGTGCAAATGTGCTCTATGGTCCTGCCTGACAACAAAAAGAACAGTTACACTTGCCTATTTTAATCAGCTCTAAAGAAATCATTCCCTAAACTCAATAAGTGCAGAGTAATGCCTGGCCAAAGGGGGGTAGGCCGAATAAGCTCATGTAAACAAATATCGCAAACTCTGATATTGCTAAAATATTGAATGCAGGTAGTCAATTGTCTGCACTACATACACAATGAAACAGAATTAGGATATCTTAATGATTCTTGGAATGTAGACCAATAACACAGAGATACAATATGCAGAACTTTCCGAGTCAAATTTGCTCTCATTCAGTGATGTATGATCCTGCCTGACAAAAATACATACAGTTACATATGTTTTATGATGTTGTGGCTATTGTAATATAATCGGCTCTAAGGAAAAGAAGTGGGTTGAGAGTGAAAACTGTCATTTCTTTTTAGTCAAAGGTTCCTCTGTAGATTTGACATTACACTGTACCCAAACCGGCCGCGTGCGTGCGTCATCGAGCGCAAATAGATTTTGTTCGCCCACACCAAACACGATCACGACATACAGGTTAAAATATCAAAACAAACTCTGAACCAATTATATTAATTTGGGGACAGGTTGAAAAGCATTAAATATTCATGGCAATTTAGCTTGTAGTTGCAAGCTAATTTGTCCTATTTAGCCAGCTTGCTGTTGCTTGCTAATTTGTCCTGGGATATAAATGTTGAGTTGTTATTGTAAATGAAATGCACAAAGTCCTCCTACTCCGACAATTAATCCACACATAAAACGGTCAACCGAATCGTTTCTAGTCTTCTCTCCTCCTTCCAGGATTTTTCTTCTTTGGACTTTATATGGTGATTGGCATCTAACTTTCATAGTTACCATGACGACCGACCAAACTAGTTCATCTTTCAATCACCCACGTGGGTATAACCAATGAGGAGATGGCACGTGGGTATCTGCTTCTATAAACCAATGAGGTGATGGGAGAGGCAGGACTTGCACCGCGTTCAGTGTCACAAATTGAACTGACTTCTATTTTAGCGCTTCGCAACGCAGACGCTCGTGTGCGAGCAGTGTGGGTGCAATAATTGAATAACATGTATGTTTAAATTTATTTTGTAACGCACGCGATGCAAGCGGCATGTTAGGCTCAAAATCCGTTTGACTCCAAATCTATTATGGTGTACAAATTTCAATATGGCTGCTACAATGCCATTAAATTGTGGTTTTAATCACCTGTATATTCAGTTGAAGTCAGAAGTTTACATACACTTAGGTTGGAGTCATTAAAACTAGTTTTTTAACCACTCCACAAATTTCTTGTTAACAAACTATAGTTTTGGCAAGTCAGTTAGGACATCTACTTTGTGCATGACACAAGTCATTTTTACAGACAGATTATTTAACTTAGAATTCACTGTATCACAATTCCAGTGAGTCAGACGTTTACATACACTAAGTTGACAGTGCCTTTAAACAGCTTGGAAAATTGCTTTAGAAGCTTCTGATAGGCTAACATAATTTGAGTCAATTGGAGGTGTACCTGTGGATGTATTTCAAGGCCTACCTTCAAACTCGGTGTCAGTTTCTTGACATCATGGGAAAGTCTAAAGAAATCAACCAGACCTCCACAAGTCTGGTTCATCATTGGGAGCAATTTCCAAACGCCTGAAGGTACCACGTTCATCTGTACAAACAATAGTACGCAAGTCTAAACACCATGGGACCACGCAGCTGTCATACCGCTCAGGAAGGAGACGCTTTCTGTCTCCTAGAGATGAACCTTCTTTGGTGCGAAAAGTGCAAATCAATCCCAGAACAACAGCAAAGGACCATGTGAAGATGCTGGAGGAAACAGGTACAAATGCATCTATATCCACAGTAAAACGAGTCCTATATCGACATAACTTGAAAGGCTGCTCAGCAAGGAAGAAGCCACTGCTCCACAACCGCCATAAAAAAGCCAGACTACGGTTTGCAACTGCACATGGGGACAAAGATCGTACTTTTTGGAGAAATGAATCAAAAATAGAACTGTTTAGCCATAATGACCATCGTTCTTTTTGGAGGAAAAAGGGGGAGGCTTGCAATCTGAAGAACATCATCCCAACTGTGAAGAACGGAGGTGGCAGCATCATGTTGTGGGGGTGCTTTGCTGCAGGAGGAACTGGTGCACTTCACAAATTAGATGACATCATGAGGGAGGAAACTGATGTGGATATATTGAAGCAAAATCTCAAGACATCAGTCAGGAAGTCAAAGCTTGGTCACAAATGGGACTTCCAAATGGACCATGACCCCAAGCATACTTCCAAAGTTGTGGCAAAATGGCGTAAGGACTACAAAGTCAAGGTATTGGAGTGGCCATCACAAAGCTCTGACCTCAATCCTATGGAACATTTGTGGACAGAACTGAAAAAGCATGTGCGAGCAAGGAGGCCTACAAACCTGCCTCAGTTACACCAGCTCTGTCAGGAGGAATGGGCCAAAATTCACCCAACTTATTGTGGGAAGCTTGTGGAAGGCTACCCGAAACGTTTGGCCCAAGTTAAACAATTTAAATATCATCTGAAATAAATCATTTTCTCTACTATTATTCTGACATGTCACATTCTTAAAATAAAGTGGTGATCCTAACTGACCTAAGACAGGGAATTTTTACTAGGATTAAATGTCAGGATGCGCTCCAGCAGGTGTATCTCACTGATCAAACACCTCATTTTGGCCGCCTTTCGTTCCAGTTCTCTGCTGCCTGTGACTGGAACGAATTGCAAAAATCGCTGAAGTTGGAGACTTTTATCTCCCTCACCAACTTCAAACATCTGCTATCTGAGCAGCTAACCGATTGTTGCAGCTGTACATAGTCTATCGGTAAATAGCCCACACAATTTTACCTACCTCATCCCCATACTGTTTATATTTATTTACTTTTCTGCTATTTTGCACACCAATATCTGTACATGACCATCTGATCATTTATCACTCCAGTGTTAATCTGCTGTGTTATTGACTTGTTAATTGTTTACTCCATGTGTAACTCTGTGTTGTTGTCCGTTCACACTGCTATGCTTTATCTTGGCCAGGTCGCAGTTGCAAATGAGAACTTGTTCTCAACTAGCCTACCTGGTTAAATAAAGGTGAGAAAAAAAATTAATGGTGAAATACTGAGTTTAAATGTATTGGCTAAGGTGTATGTAAACTTCCGACTTCAACTGTACATGTTTTAAATGAGAGACATCTTTTAGATTTGTGTACTGTACTCAATACTATTTTTGTGTAATTTAACTATGTTGGAAATCCAATAGGCCTGTCATAATTGCACTCAAACACCATTGTCTGGATATGGCAGACTGCTTGGCATGGCAACACTAAGTATTCTAAGTCACAAGCCACTTTGAGGATCAATTAGGCAACTCGGACTGTGGTACAGTTTGTAGCTCCAGGATTGGGCTCTTCTGTCACCTCCTTATCATTTAGAAGTAAGCTTTGGTTCATTGCTTGTCCAATATGGCTGCTTGAATCCAACATGACCTTCCGCTTGCTCACTGCATTCGTGATGCACATTGGGATGTTCCGGTGCACTCTTATGCTGTTTGGGTTGAGCTGGCTGGCATGTTCACCAACCTGGCTGTCTGCCCTGGAGTTAACTTATATGCAACCACATATGATGACAAGCAAATAAGGCAGGTATTCACTACAATAAAACAACATAACCTGACACGCATTGACAAGAAATGCAATCAACTTAGTGGGCCTTCACATGTCATAGGTATTGTGCCTATGCAATGTCAATGCCATCCTGAATCTCCCAGTCTGCCATGGAGTTGCCGTACATGTTGACTTGGTAACATTATGGGGAGGATCCAACCACGTGATTATAAGCTCATGTGGCAGGTGTTCACCACATTGAACCAACACACCTCTCCAATTTAAATGCCATCCTGCATCTCCCAGAACTGTCCTCGATAGGCCCACTCCACCATCAGTCCCCCCTCTGGCAGTTAATTTACATTTACAGCACTCACTGTCAAAAGAAGGCCAAGAAAATCATCAAGGACATCAGCCATTCGAGCCACGGTCTGTTTACTCTGCTACCATCTAGCAGACAGAGATGGTACATGTGCATCAAAGCCGGGACTAAGAAACAGCTTCTACCTCCAGGCCATCAGACTGTTGAACTACCCAGCTACTTGCCCAGTACACTACCCTACACTTCGAGACAAATGCCCCATGTATATAGTCATTGAATGCTGGTCACCTCATATTCTGTTTATATACTGTTGTTTATTGAATGTGTATATACAGCAGTGGCGGTCCGTGCTGTTTAAATCACTACGGGATCGTGTCCCTTCACCGGGACGGTTGAGCTAACGTGCGCTAATGTGATTAGTATGACATTGTAAGTAACAAGAACATTTCCCAGGACATAGACATGCCTTATATGGGCAGAAAACTTCAATTATTGTTAATCTAACTGCACTGTCCAATTTACAGTGGCTATTACAGTGAAAAAATACCATGCTATTGTTTGAGAAGACTGCACAACAATAAAAAACTTTAATCACAGCAACTGGTTTGATACCTTCACCTCTGAAGTTAATTGACATTCAATAGTCTTGCTCTGATTTGTCAGTTTTGTTTGATAAAATCCATTTTATATTAAAATGTAAGAATTTGACTTCTACAGTTTGAACCCCTGCTGTGTCTAGCTCCATTACCCACCCTGCCATCGAGATGTGTGAAAGTTAGTGTATGGCCTAATGATCCACCATGTATGACATTCCTGGGTGTATAAACTTAAATGTTGTATTACCATATAATTGTTGTATGTGCTCTATGGTTATGTACTTGAACATGTATCAATTGACCAATTCTACACATTTGGGCAGACTTGATACAAAATATTGTCCAGTATTGAAAATGCTTCACTGGATCAAAATGAAACTTTGCACACACACACTGCTAAATTGCACCTAAACTGCAATAATACATTATGGCCTTTCTCTTGCATTTCATAGATGATGCAACAACAACAAAAAGAAAAACACACGTTTTTTTGTTTGCATTAACTTTTACCAGATCTAATATGTTATTCTCCTACATTAATTTCACATTTCCACAAACTTCAAAGTGTTTCCTTTTAAATGGTATCACATGCATATCCTTGCTTCAGGTCCCGAGCTACAGGAAGTTAGATTTGGGTATGTCATTTTAGACGAACATATATATTTAAAAAGGGTCTGAGCCTTATTAAGATGAGGGAGGACATTTTTTTCATGAGCATGGCCTAATTTCTGTTACAGAAATTGGATGAGACTCAATCATATCCCATTCACCCAGTTCAATGTAACAGCGATAGGTTTAGGCTACATGATTCTCAAATGTTCCCTATTACCCATCATGAGGTTGCTACAATCCATCATGAGGTGACAGACAGTGACGCATGGACAGACAGTGACATTCAATACCACCTTGCACACTCTTGACTGCATCTAGATGATATAGGATGTAATCAGTTGCAAACAAGAGTTTCTATTGGACAAATTGGGGTATGTTTATCCCCGTTTTGTTCCATTTAGATAATCCTTTTTCAACAGAATCGGTGGAAGGAGTTCACCCCTGATCACATGTAAATACAGTTCACCAGGCGAAAAAACCTTTCCAAGCCAAACAGTTACACACAGCCTACATTGTTTTTTCCATATTAGCTAAAGTAAACTCATAATTAGCATAGCTAATAGATCTAACATGTTAGTAAACCCGCTATAATCATGCAGTAAGGCTACAGTGTACAGGTCAGAAAGCACTTACACCGGCGTGCCCCTGAGGCAATAAATTAGTAATACCAATAGCTTACCTTGACTTGGAAGAGTTCCAGTGTTGTGTTGGAAAGTCATAACCAGCTAGCTAACATAACATCCCTCTGTTTGAGAAGGGTGTCTCTGGGCTAAACTAGCTGTAATTGCTAGCTAAGTAAGTGAAACTGAAAGTGAAAAAAATGACAATATTTCTCTCTTGCTTCCCCCTTCATATTGAAAAAAATGACTTTGTTCAAAACGGTTCAACTATTGTCTCTTTCTCTTTGAGTCAACTATTCACCACATTTTATACACTGCGGTGCTAGCTAGCTGTAGCTTTTGCTTTCAGTACTAGATTAATTCTCTGATCCTTTGATTGAGTGGACAACATGTCAGGTCATGCTGCAAGAGCTCTGACAGGCTGCAGGATGTCCTTCAGAAGTTATCATAATTACCATGTAAGTCTATGGAAGGATGTGAGAATCACGATCCTCCTAGGTTTTGTATTGAAGTCAATGTACCCAGAGGAGGACGGAAGCTAGTTGTCCTCCGGCTACACCATGGTGCTACCCTACAGAGTGCTGTTGAGGTTACTGTAGACCTTTGCAGACTAGTGTGTTTTAATCAATTATTTGGTGACGTGACTATATTTAGTATAGTTTTATCTAAGAATAATAACTTTAAAGTTTTTTATTTCAATTTTTATGAAATTCACTGAGGAGGATTGTCCTCCCCTTGCTCTGAGGAGGAGCCTCCACTGATGTACCTGCCACATTAAGGAAACGCCAACATAAAGTGTGTTTGTCCACCACAAGGCAGAACAGCTTCAATGTACCTTGGCATAGATTATACAAGTGCCTGGAACTCTATTGGGGGGATGCGACAACATTCTTACATGAGAAACTTTAAAAATGTGGCTAGGCACCGTTCCAGAATCTCCCATGAGTGTTCAATTGGGTTGAGATCTGATCTGAGATCTTGCACATTGTTTTCATGCTCATCAAACCATTCAGTGACCACTCGTGTCCTGTGGATTGGGGCATTGTTATCCTATGGGGGCATAGCTATGGTAGCCAAAATAATGGCCTGCCTAGCATTTTTATACATGAACCTAAGCATGATGAGCTGTTAATTGCTTAATTAACTGAGGAACCACTCCTATGTGGAAGCACATGCTTTCAATATACTTTGTATCCCTCATTTACTCAAGTGTGACCATTATTTTGGCAGTTCCCTGTATAAACTGTATTCTTGACATATCTCATCCTAATATTCCGACTACTTTACATACAATTTTCTTTCCAAATTACATACTGTATAGTATTCAGACCCCTTAACTTTTTCCACATTTTGTTATTTTACAGCCTTATTCTAAAATAGATTAAACACTTTTTGCCCCTCATCCATCTACACACAAAACCCCATAATGACACAGCAAAAACAGGTTTTTAGAAACTTTTGCAAATGTGTTAAAAATGTCAAAACTGATATCACATTTACATAAGTATTCAGACCCTTTACCCATGACTTTGTTGAATGACCTTTGGCAGCAATTACAGACTTGAGTCTAGGATGCTACAAGCTTGGCACAACAGTATTTAGGGAGCTTTGCCCATTGTTCTCTGCAGATCCTCTCAAGTGCTGTCAGGATGGAGGGGGAGTGACGCTGCACAGCTATTTTCAGGTCTCTCCAGAGATGTTTGTTCGGGTTCAAGTCCGGGCTCTGGCTGGGCCACTGAAGGACATTAACAGACTTGTCCAGAAGCCAGTCCTGCAACTCCAAGTGGGTTGTCATGTGCATTTTATAGAGGAGTGGCTTCCGTCTGGCCACTCTACCATAAAAGCCTGATTGGTGGAGTGCTACAGAGATGGTTGTCCTTCTGGAAGGTTCTCCCATCTCCACAGAGGGCCTCTGGAGCTCTGTCAGATTGACCGTCAGGTTCTTGGTCACCTTCCTGACGAAAGCCCTTCTCCCCCGGTTGGTCAGTGTGGCCCGGGCGGCCAGCTCTAGGAAGATTATTGGTGGTTCCAAACTTCTTCCATTTAAGAATGATGGAGGCCACTGTGTTCTTGGGGACCTCCTATGCTGCAGAAATATTTTGGTACCCTTCCCCAGATCTGTACCTCGACACAATCCTGTCTCGGAGCTCAATTCCTTCGACCTCATGGCTTGGTTTTTGCTCTGACATGCACTGTCAACTGTGGGACCTTATATAGACAGGTGTTTGCCTTTCCAAATAATGTCCAATCAATTGAATTTACCACAGGTGGACTCCAAGTTGTAGAAACATCTCACTGATGATCAATGGAAACAGGATGCAGCTGAGCTCAATTCCAAGTCTCATAGCAAAAGGTCTGAATACTTATGTTAAGAAGATAGTTACATTTTGAAGAACCTGTTTTCGCTTTGTCGTTATGGGGTATTGTTTGTAGATTTAAAGAGGATGTTTTTTATTGAATCCATTTTAGAATAAGGCTATAACATAACAACAAATGGAAAAAGTGGCGCCTGAATACTTTCAGGATGCACTGTAGATTCTGGATTCTGACATGCTCACACTAAAATATCTACTTTGGATTGTTAATTGGACTCGTTCTGTCATTTATTTTTTAGATGTTTTGTTATTTGTGTATTTGTATTGTATTTGCTAGACATTCTACTGCCCTGTTGAATATAGTAACATAAGCATTTCACTATACCTGCTATAACTATGAATCTGTAAATCTGTGAACACGACCAGTAAATGTTGATTGGATCAAATTATTTCAGGGATCATTTATTTCAGTTCATGAAACATGGGACCAACACTTTACATGTTGCAGTATTTTTGCTCATTATAATACAACCAAATTATAAAACGACAATAAGATTGTACCTTTCTTGTAACTGTTAAAAACATATTTGTAATTTTGTGTTAGAGAAAATGTGTATATTTTCTAAAGGTCTCTCTCTCTCTCAATGCTTCTGTCCTCATCGCTGTGAACATCTCACCAAGGTCAGCTTGGCCTCCTTAACTTGTTAGGAACTCACCTTTCATCTCATATTAGTCTATGACAAACAGAACTTTTTAAATTTTATTTAAAATCTCTTAATTATTTTAGATTAATGTCTATAAATCTATCCCTGGTAGTGTTACGTAGAGGCAACTACTCTCTCCTGCTGCGCTACGATGTATGGATTGCAGGCATGTGCTTGGCCAGTGGCTGTGATGTAGGGTTCAGCCAGGAGTTGAACCAGTCGAAAGAGCGAATTAAATCGTAGGAGGGACATCCCAGTTTCAAGTGGTTTCAGATTTCACAACCAATATCACACAGGCTCAGAAAATATACTACTATGTCCATGGGAGCCAGGGCTATCGCTCAATGCATTTTGATCTACGGTGTCCACAGATCGATTTATAAGCGGAAATGTCGGTCGGAACCGGTACCAGAACCACAAAGGTCCCCTGAACAGGGGACTTTACATCTAAAAGATTTTAAGACATCCTAATGCTGTTTGTTTGTGTATGTAGGGCAGACAACTAACTACTTGTATTCCAAATTTGTGCAATATTAGAGCTTGCAATATTGGGTTACGTAAGTTTATGTGGCCCATCTCCCCCTCCACCAAGGCATTATTCTGCACATTTTTTGTTTAGTGGGTGTGTCACAATATCTATCAATTTTACCACTTTTGCAGTAAAACATTTTTTTTTCACAGTCATCCATTTCTTAGATGGGAGACATTAGAAATGTGAAAAAACATGGTTGTGTTTTTTTCTAACTTGGGTGGGAGTATGTCAAAATGTTGGAAGCCTTGCCACTAGCCTAATATTGCATTCATTCTTCTAAACATGACTTTCCTTTGGATCATAATGCAGACTAACCCCGAGCAGGGAACATCAACCCTTATTTGATTTCTTGCTGCTGGGTTATTAAAATTGTCTGCATATTTCTTTATTTCTTGCTGGATTTTGGGTCTGAACTGAATAAAACATTTACTTTTATTTGAGTACAAAGATATTGTTGCTCAACTACAGCAGACTTAATTTAGCCTCCTTTGTGTTTCTATTAACAGTGCTGAGTGCTAAGTAAACTCAACTAGTGAACCTCATTCTGTCCCATCACTATTACCAAAAAAAGACTAGCTGTCCCTTTAACATGCTGGCTTCGTCCTAAACTCTAGCTAATTGTGTCAGAGTGTGTTCTGGCAGTGTTTCAAAGCGCTTTTCATGTCCTAACCTTCTCTGGCTGAGTTGACGACTGAGTAGTTAGGAGAGCCACAGCCCAGGCATCTCTCTGGTGAGTCCAAGCTCTTCTTGTTTATTGGAGAGAAAGAATTGGGCTCCCATTGAGTCTCAGCTCGCTACAGAAATGTTAATTAGGCATTGAACCTTGTTCCGGGCAGCAGACCTCTCTTTCCTGAAGCTTCTGCCGCTCCGCTAAGCTAAGCGTGGTGGGCTGTGGGGACTATGTGTTTCTATAAAGGCCATTACTTCTACCACACACAGGCTGTGGATACTGGTACACATAGAGGAAAATACACAGAGAGAGGAAAGGAGGGGATGGGATATTCTAATGCGTTGGTTGCTATGGTCCCACCTGTTTACTCATTACACAGAGAGAGAGAGAGAGCTACACTGAGTGTACAAAACATTATGAACACCTGCTTTCAATGACAGACTGACCAGGTGAATCCAGGTGGAAGCTATGATCCCTTATTGATGTCAGTCAAATCCACATCAATCAGTGTATGATGAAGGGGAGGAGACAGGTTAAAGAAGGATTGTTAAGCCTTGACACTATTGAGACATGGATTGTGTTATGTGTGCAGAGGGTGAATGGGCAAGACAAAAGATTTAAGTGCCTTTAAATGGGGTATGGTAGTAGGTGCCAGGCAACTTGACACAACTGTGGGAACCATTGGAGTCGTGTGGAACGCTTTCGATGCCTTGTCGAGTCCATTCCCTGACGAATTGAGGCTGTTCTGAGGGCAAAAGGGATGGGTGCAACTCAATATTAGGAAGGTGTTTTTAATGTTTTGTACACTCAGTGTATTTTGATTCAACTCCGTTGTACAGATCAGTGAAGTTGTTTGAGCAGGTACCAAAACTTCTGTTGCTCCACCTGTTGTTTTCTTTCTCTAGCGGTTCACCACCATCCCCCTCTCATCTCCTCCCTCCCTCCATCTATAGAGCATCTATGCTGAATTGACTTCTCTCAACGAAAAGATTTAAAAGAGCATTTTGCAAATGTTCCAGTTGGCAGCCTACTAGGCAAAACAAATTAGGAGTTCACAACTTCAAAAGAGCTCCCCACAGCAACCCCCTCGCCCCAGCCAACGGTGGTTCTTTCCAAAGACAGACAGGCAGCCAGGCAGTGAGAGGGTTTTTAATAAGCAGGAATCTCAATCAGAGGCCCTGCAGAGTAAAACGGTGGATATGAATCTACTGTGTGGGATGCCCGCATTTATGGGTAAGCATGCCCAGCACTCCCCAACATACAATATTTCCAGTTTTTAAGATGTTAATGGTGAAAACCTTAGTAAAAAATGTTGTGAAGTGATAACAAGCTACTATTACATTGAAGAAAATCATAAACGTAACATGTAAAGTGTTCGTCCCATGTGTCATGAGCTGAATGTCCACCAGAGCTGTTGCCAGAGAATTGAATGTTCATTTCTCTACCATAAGCTGCCTCCAACTTTATTTTAGAGAATTTGGCAGTACATCCAACTGGCCTCACAACCCCAGACAACATGTAACCATGCCAGCCAAGGATCTCCACATCCGGCTTCTTCACCTGGTAGAGACTGAGACTAGCCACCTGGACAGCTGATCAAATCAAATTGTATTGGTCACATACACATGGTTAGCAGATGTTATTGAGAGTGTAGCGAAATGATTATGCTTCTAGATCTGACAGTGCAGCAATATCTAACAGGTAATATCTATCAAGTCCACAACAAAACCTAATACACACAATCTAGTAAAGGAATGATTTAAGAATGTATAGATATAAAATATATGGATGAGCAGTGACAGAGCTGGCTGGAGAGAAACAGTATATACATATGAGATAAGTAATGCGAGATATGTAAACATTCTTAAAGTGGCATTATTAAAGTGATGAAACTGTGGGTATGCACAACCGAAGAATTTCTGCACAAAGTGTTAAAACTGTGTCAGGGAAGGTCATATACATGCTTGTCGTCCTCACCAGGGTCTTGACCTGACTGTAGTTTGGCGTCGTAACCAACTTCAGTGTGCAAATGCTCACCTTCAATGGCCACTGCCATGCTGGAGAAGTGTGGTCTTCACGGATTAATCGTGGTTTCAACTGTACCGGGCAGATAGCACACTGTGTATGGCGATGTGTGGTCACGTTGTGAACTGAGTGCCCCATGGTGGGGGTGAGGTTATGCTATGGGCAGGTATAAGCTATGAACAACAAACAAAATAGCATTTTATCTATGGCAATTTGAATGCGCAGAGATACTGTGAAAAGATCCTGAGGCTCATTGTCGTGCCATTCATCCGCCACCATCACCTCATGTTTCAGCATGATAATGCACGGCCCCGTGTCGCAAGGATCTGTACACAATTCCTGTAAGCTGAAAATGTCCCACCTCTTCCATGGCCTGCATACTCACGAGACATGTTAGGGATGCTCTGGATCGACGTGTACGACAGTGCATTCCAGTTCCCACCAATTACCCAGCAACTTCACACAGCCATTAAATAGGAGTGGGACAACATTACACAAGCCACAATCAAGAGCCTGATGAACTCTATGCGAATGAGATGTGTCACGCTGCATGAGGCAAATGGTGGTCACACCATATACTGACTGGTTTTCTGATCCACGCCCCTACTTTGTTTTTAAGGTATCTGTGACCAACAGACACACATCTGTATTCTTAGTCATGTGAAATCCATAGATTAGTTCATAATGAATGTATTATTTTCTTATATGAACTGTAACTCAGTCAAATATTTTGTTGCATGTTGTGTTTATATTTGTGTTCAGTGTGGTATAAGTGTTAGAAGTCTTGAACAGGTGTCTATATAGAGAAAGGCTGAATGGCTTTCATTTGATTGATGTGTCTCTAAAGCATTGAAGCGCAGCATTTCCCAAAGTGTAAATCTTCACTCTTACACAACAAGCCTGAGAGTAAAATGCCTGCCATTACTCATGTTTGTCGTTACCTTGTTTACTTTAAGACTTTACTCTGGTATTATCTATCTAACTCTCTGTTAAAAGGTCAGTGATTCTGGGATGACAGGGCATCGAACATTGTGTAGCGACACGAAAAGTAGGTCTCCTCTGAGCGATTGGCATCGCTCTACATTGCCTGTTGACCGTGCACAGGGAGTCATTGAACGTTTAAATGTTTGTCTGACGTCGTCGAGGTTCATTCACAGGATAAAGGTCCATTTTTAATCTGCTGTAGATGATCCATCTATATATGATCTAGCCAACGCGACTGTAGTGGTGTATGCTTTTCCCATACTTATAATGTTGTTGAAAGTTATCCACATTTATGCCCTGATGCATTCTGGGTGACTCATGAACCCTTGCCATATACAGTATGAGCCATATCATTCCCATGGTCAGACCTCCAACCAAGGCCATTGGCCCAACCCATCCAACTAGGCAGGGCCACTCCGGAAATAAGTCCTTACTTTATTGTTATTCTTGAGCGTTTTGTAATAGTGTTTTTTTTATAATGTAGCTTGGAACCCCGTATTATCCCGAGCATTTTTTACATTTTTTTTAACATTTAAGTCATTTAGCAGACGCTCTTATCCAGAGCGACTTACAAATTGGTGCATTCACCTTATGACATCCAGTGGAACAACCACTTTACAATAGTGCATCTAAATATTTTAAGGGGGAGGGAGGGGGGGTGAGAAGGATTACTTTATCCTATCCTAGGTATTCCTTAAAGAGGTGGGGTTTCAGGTGTCTCCGGAAGGTGGTGATTGACTCCGCTGTCCTGGCGTCGTGAGGGAGTTTGTTCCACCATTGGGGAGCCAGAGCAGCGAACAGTTTTGACTGAGCTGAGCGGGAACTGTACTTCCTCAGTGGTAGGGAGGCGAGCAGGCCAGAGGTGGATGAACGCAGTGCCCTTATTTGGGTGTAGGGCCTGATCAGAGCCTGGAGGTACTGAGGTGCCGTTCCCCTCACAGCTCCGTAGGCAAGCACCATGGTCTTGTAGCGGATGCGAGCTTCAACTGGAAGCCAGTGGAGAGAGCGGAGGAGCGGGGTGACGTGAGAGAACTTGGGAAGGTTGAACACTAGACAGGCTGCGGCGTTCTGGATGAGTTGTAGGGGTTTAATGGCACAGGCAGGGAGCCCAGCCAACAGCGAGTTGCAGTAATCCAGACGGGAGATGACAAGTGCCTGGATTAGGACCTGCGCCGCTTCCTGTGTGAGGCAGGGTCGTACTCTGCGGATGTTGTAGAGCATGAACCTACAGGAACGGGCCACCGCCTTGATGTTAGTTGAGAATGACAGTTTGTTGTCCAGGATCACGCCAAGGTTCTTAGCGCTCTGGGAGGAGGACACAATGGAGTTGTCAACCGTGATGGCGAGATCATGGAACGGGCAGTCCTTCCCCGGGAGGAAGAGCAGCTCCGTCTTGCCGAAGTTCAGCTTGAGGTGGTGATCCGTCATCCACACTGATATGTCTGCCAGACATGCAGAGATGCGATTCGCCACCTGGTCATCAGAAGGGGGAAAGGAGAAGATTAATTGTGTGTCGTCTGCATAGCAATGATAGGAGAGACCATGTGAGGTTATGACAGAGCCAAGTGACTTGGTGTATAGCGAGAATAGGAGAGGGCCTAGGACACCAGTGGTGAGAGCGCGTGGTGAGGAGACAGATTCTCGCCACGCCACCTGGTAGGAGCGACCTGTCAGGTAGGACGCAATCCAAGCGTGGGCCGCGCCGGAGATGCCCAACTCGGAGAGGGTGGAGAGGAGGATCTGATGGTTCACAGTATCGAAGGCAGCCGATAGGTCTAGAAGGATGAGAGCAGAGGAGAGAGAGTTAGCTTTAGCGGTGCGGAGCAGTCTCAGTTGAATGACTAGTCTTGAAACCTGACTGATTTGGATCAAGAAGGTCATTCTGAGAGAGATAGCGGGAGAGCTGACCAAGGACGGCACGTTCAAGAGTTTTGGAGAGAAAAGAAAGAAGGGATACTGGTCTGTAGTTGTTGACATCGGAGGGATCGAGTGTAGGTTTTTTCAGAAGGGGTGCAACTCTCGCTCTCTTGAAGACGGAAGGGACGTAGCCAGCGGTCAGGGATAAGTTGATGAGCGAGGTGAGGTAAGGGAGAAGGTCTCCGGAAATGGTCTGGAGAAGAGAGGAGGGGATAGGGTCGAGCGGGCAGGTTGTTGGGCGGCCGGCCGTCACAAGACGCGAGATTTCATCTGGAGAGAGAGGGAGAAAGAGGTCAGAGCACAGGGTAGGGCAGTGTGAGCAGAACCAGCGGTGTTGTTTGACTTAGCAAACGAGGATCGGATGTCGTCGATCTTCTTTTCAAAATGGTTGACGAAGTCATCTGCAGAGAGGGAGGAGGGGGGAGGGGGAGGAGGATTCAGGAGGGAGGAGAATGTGGCAAAGAGCTTCCTAGGGTTAGAGGCAGATGCTTGGAATTTAGAGTGGTAGAAAGTGGCTTTAGCAGCAGAGACAGAGGAGGAAAATGTAGAGAGGAGGGAGTGAAAGGATGCCAGGTCCGCAGGGAGGCGAGTTTTCCTCCATTTCCGCTCGGCCTTCCGGAGCCCTGTTCTGTGAGCTCGCATTGAGTCGTCAAGCCACGGAGCGGGAGGGGAGGACCGAGCCGGCCTGGAAGATAGGGGACATTTAAGATATATATTACCTTCAATGTTATCTGGTGATCAAGCCGTCACTGTTTTGTGATTATTGGTGTCGTAAAATGTTAGCTAACCGGTTAGCAATTAGCATGGTTGACATTTCAGTGGAAATACTACTATTATCAGCATTTTGATGTCTCATAATTTATTTTTACAGATAAAATGTGTGTTTTCAGAAAGTAGATAACAGTTTAATATTAAAATATAAATGAGCACGAATAATAACATCAACTAAAACATTCAGTGACGTGCATTGACAAAAACAAAGAAAACACTGTGTTCGAGTTTGTGTGTCAGAGATGCACTTGGAAAGTACAGGAAGAAACACAGAAGGTGGGTTGAATAAATATACAGTACTAGTCAAAAGTTTGGACACACTTACTCATTCCAGTTTATTTTTTAAATATGTATTTTCTACATTGTAGAGTAATAGTGAAGGCATCAAAACTATAAAATAACACATATGGTATCTGTAGTAACCAAAAAAGTGTTAAATAAATCAAAATATATTTTATATTTGAGATTCTTCAAAGTAGTAGTCACTCTTTGTCTTGATGACAGCTTTGCACACTCTTGGCATTCTCTCAACCAGCTTCATGAGGTAGTCATCAAGTCATCAAAACCATCAAGCGCTATGATGAAACTAGCTCTCATGAGGACCGCCACAGGAAAGGAAGACCCGGAGTTACCTCTATTGCAGAAGATAAGTAAATGAGAGTTACCAGCCTCAGAAATTGCAGCCCAAATAAATGCATCACAGAGTTAAAGTAAAAGACACATCTCAACATCAACTGTTCAGATGAGACTGAGTGAATCAGGCCTTCATGGTCAAACTGCTGCAAAGAAACCACTACTAAAGGACACCAATAATAAGAAGAGACTTGCTTGGGCCAAGAAACATGAGCAATGGACATTAGACCGGTGGAAATCTGTCCTTTGGTCTGATGAGTCCAAATTTTAGATTATTGGTTCCAACTGCCGTGTCTTTGTGAGACACAGAGTAGGTGCACGGATGATCTCTGCATGTGTGGTTCCCACCGTGAAGCATGGAGGAGGAGGTGTGATGGTTTGGGGGTGAATTTCTGGTGACACTGTCAGTGACTTATTGAGAATTCCAAGCACACTTAACCAGCATGGCTACCACAGCATTTTGCAGCAATACACCATCCCATCTGGTTTGCGCTTAGTGAGACTGTCATTTGCTTTTCAACAGGACAATGACCCAACCCACCTCCATGCTGTGTAACGGCTATTTGACTGAGAAGGAGAGTGAAGGAGTGCTGCATCAGATGACCTGGCCTCCACAACCTCAACCCAATTGAGATGGTTTGGGATGAGTTGGACTGCAGAGTAAAGGAAAAGCAGCCAACAAGTGCTCAGCATATGTGGGAACTCCTTAAAGACTGCTGGAAAAGCATTCCATATGAAGCTGGTTGAGAGAATGCCACAAGTGTGCAAAGCTGTTTGAAGAATCTCAAATATCAAATATATTTTGATTTGTTAAATACTTTTTTGGTTACTACCGTAATTGCTGGACTATTAAGCGCACCTGAATATAAACCGCACCCACTGAATTATTAGAAAATATGTATTTTGTACATAAATAAGCCGCACATGTCTATAAGCCGCAGGTGCCTACCGGTACATTGAAGCAAATTAACTTTACACAGCCTTTAAACGAAACACGGCTTGTAACAAAAATAAATAGGCTTTAACGAAACACGACTTGTAACAAAAATTAAACAGTAGCCTACCAAGAAAGTCATTGGTCACTATCTTCCTCCTCCTGTGCACTGAAACCACTGAAGTCATTTCCTTCGGTGTCGGAGTTGAATAGCCTCAGAATTGCTTCATCCGATGTTGGATCGCTGCCCTCTTCAACACGCAGCAGTCCAGCCTTTCGAAACCCGTTGATGATAGTGGATTTTTTGACAATGCTCCACGCTGTCAGCAGCTCTATTTCCTTTTCCAACAGCCAGATCGATCACCTTCAACTTGAAAGCTGCATCATATGCATTTCTCCGTGTCTTTGCCATGATGAGGGTGACATGATGAGGGTGACAAAATGACTACCGTAATCAGAATGATGGGAAGTTTGAGTCCGCTCGATTTACGTCACATTATGTGACGGTGCTCAGTTTTTTGGCGGCATGAATCTTGTGAAAGCGGGAAAAATCCCAAAATTAGCCGAGTCATTGTATAAACCGCAAGGTTCAACGCGTGGGAAAAAAGTAGCGGCTTATAGTCTGAAAATTACGGTGCATGATTTCAAATGTGTTATTTCATAGTTTTGATGTCTTCACTACTTTTCTACAATGTAGAAAATAGTGAAAATTAACATAAACCCTTGAATTAGAAACTTTTGACTGGTACCATATATACTGTATTACATTTCAGAAATGTATTTTTTTAACAAATGAAAACAAACAATTCAATCTCAACCTCCATCCCAATATTGTCACAGAAATCACGATAAACATCCAGCTCCATCGCCAACTCTGGATCCCACTGCACACACCTGTTGCGGAACTAATGCTGGCAGAAGTCACAGCACTCCCATGGCACATCGGACTCACAGTCCTGCGGGGAGCTTACAGATGGATCATGCAATAAGATTGATTAACATGGTTTGCAAATGTAGAAGTACTAGAGCAACAATAGTAATTGATAAAGCTGAGCGAGACAAAAACAAACAGATGATGAAGTACCTGAGGGTGGTGGCGTGACAAAGGTGGCCGGTGGCGATTTCCTCTTCCCTTTCTGTGCTGCAGTTGAGAGTAAAAGTAGTGTCAGACAGAGCATGTTTCTTTTTTCCTTTTTTTTTACATCATCCACTGGGTGAAGCTGCAGAAGTTTTGGAGGATATGGACGGTAGATACTGTATGTAAAGATAATACATATTTTTTATAAAACAAATAACAAACAGTATTTTTTTCAGAATTTAACATGTGGCGGTGGCTGTATTCAAATTGCAGGGGGCAGGGACACAAGACAAGCCTGCTGTGGTGGTGACCAGGTGAGATGGAGGAGGCAGTTGGTCCAGAGGAGGCCGCTTCGACAGGGGGGGCTGGTGTGCATCGTGGTGGTGGTGGACGAAACCACCGACGGCTTGGAGGAGCTGGTGTTGGTAGTGGTGGTGTTGAGGGGCCGATGGTGGTGTGGCCAGGAGAGCTGTCACGTAGCCTTCTTCTACAGCTGGGGGCTCCAGCGGCTCCTACAGGTGTTGCTCACAGGGAGGCACTGGCGGTGGTGATGCAGCTGTCAGGAGTGGTTCCAGTGGGAGTCCAGCAGAGGCGATGGCATCGATGGTCTTTTCCATGGCAGCCATCTCTTGTGCCTTCTTTGTTCTGAGGGCTGCCCGACCCTCTTTCTCCTCTGCCTCGGCCCTCTCCTTCTCAGCACTCTCCTGTCACTGGCACACATATTCCTCCCCAGAGAGGCATGTGGTGACCACAGGGAGTATTCTGTATTGGTCTGGGACGATACTTCAGGACGGTAAGGATGTGCCCCAGGTCCTTCGCTATGGTCTTCTACGGCTAGGCCTTGAGCAGGGGCTGAGGATGGAGAGGGTGTGCTGGTCGACGGCACAGTGCTTCTGGTTTCAGGAGAGGCTGTGCTGTGACCCAGTAGGGACCGAGATGGGATTCAACAGGATCCTTCAATGGCTGAAGGGTCCAAAGGGAAGAGGTCACACTTCTTAATCCCTTCCATCACATAGAGCATGTCCTGGCAGCGCTGGTATGGGTAGCAGAATAATCTGGTAAATTCTGATTTGTTTACCATGTCGGAGTAGTCGAAACGGCTGAGGTTTCCAGCTACCTTGGAGAACCAGTCTTTAAAGGGACAAAGTATCTCACGTCCAGATGCTGCAGGACATGGGGGTGTGTGGTGGTAGACAAAGAAGCATGACCCCTTCCCCTAGTGCCACCGGGAGCACCACCGGGTCCATGTAGCTCCTGTGCCCATTGAAGAGGAGAAGGAGAGGGTGTTCCTTTACTGCATGCTTAATGAAGTGCTGACACCACTTCCTGAAACAGGTCCCTGTCAATGTAGCTACTGTTGGACCTTCCATGCAAGGCTTGGGGGGGGGTGTCCTCCCCAGCTGTGTTGCAGCAGGCGAGCACTGTGATGTACTCCTTGGTCCCCGGAGCCTGCTGGTACACATGTTTTGCGCTTCGGTGAGCCAGCACTTTGTGCCTGCTCTGGTCGCTACGAAACACAGACTCATCACAGTTATAGATTTGTCTGGGTTTTTCCCTCAACCCACTCTCCTCCAAGTGCTTCTCACAAGAAGTGGAGAAGGTGTCCAATGTTGGACGGGTGGCACACTCATCTTCTCCCTGTCCAGGGTGTCCGGCCTCCTCATGCTCAGGTTCTTGTGCCTCCTCAACATTTCCCATCACCTCTTCCCCAGTGGTGGGATTGCTCCCCTGGGTGCCTAAACCTGGAATAGAATAGGAATTGTCCATCCAGGATGAACATTTTAATTTTGTGATCACCATACACATCCACCTTTACGTCACACACATTGAGAACAGTCAGTCCAGCATTCTACATGCATGTACACATAGAACACCAAATACCTGCTTATTTTGTCGGTGTATTTCATCAGCCTCTGTCTGGTGAAGGGGAACCCCATGGCAGGCACAGTAGATACAGCACTACACTATTTAGTCGCAAAACATACTGTTATTTTCCAGTTCATTTACATTTTGAGCTCAAGGTGATTTAGTCCTCCAACAGCTAGTGTGTCCGAAGTTAAGGGGTGTCTGATGTTGGGGGAAAATGTGCTATAATTCCTGTTTTCACTCATTGTACAGTATATCTATTTCTGTATTCCTTGTGCTCATTCACTTTACCAAACCAGCTATAGCTTCAATTGTTTACAGCTAATGCATTACTGAGCCGTAAATGGACATTCATAACCTACGACCTTTAGCAATATGCTAATGCATCCTAGCTGACACATCATGAAATTACATAAACGAATCATAGCCGTCATTAACAAGGCAACATCTCTGTAGCCTATTTGCTGCAATTTGTGTCTGTAATTTCATCCTTTCATGTGAAATACCCACCATATCAGCAGGGCTTAGTGTTCAGTGATCAGAGACGCGTTACATATTCCCCTCATCAGCGAGCAGCCAGCCAACCATTAAGTGTAATGTGCAATTAAATATTTATTTGAACATGGCTAGCTAGGTTCTATTACATTTACATACTCAACCCATTGTCAGCCATCCAGTGAAGTGCGTTTGTCTGCTTATGAATTCATATTTTCCTGACAGCCTCTCTATTCTTCTCTTCACACTACCACCAGTCCATTTATATATATATATACTTTATATATATATATATATATATATATATATATATATATATATATATATATATATATATAAATATTGGGGGGGTGTAGGCCTGCTGTACTGTACGTCTGTGTGGGTGGTAGTGTGGTAGTGGAGAATAAGTGCTGTTGGAAGCCATGCTGTTTGTCTGGACTCACGCTGAGAGAACGGATGGTGAAAGAACGAGCTTAACAGACACGCTGAGAATATTGTGCATAAAACATTCATGTTTGACAGTGTAATAACTAGCAGACTTTAAAGGATTCATTGCCCATTTTCTTGGAAAGGGTTAAGAAAGATTTCAATTAAAGCAGCCTTTCTACAACAGAATGCCAACAACAATATCTCAGCTCTCTTGAAAAATAGATTCACAATACAAAGATGCGACACAGATTCATAAACATTGAGATCAGCTAAACATACAAGAGGCTTTGGTCTGAGCGGGTTCTTGTATCATGATGTTTGTACACTGCAGTCTCACAAAGTCGACCGTTCTACGTACACACATTCCAGTAGCTCTAGAGCTCAGAAAACCCTTTGGCTTGACTACTGTAGGATCCCAAGTGCAGCTTATGGGGTACCCATCTCTCTCTCTCTCTCTCTCTCTCTCTCTCTCTCTCTCTCTCTCTCTCTCTCTCTCTCTCTCTCTCTCTCTCTCTCTCTCTCTCTCTCTCTCTCTCTCTCTCTCTCTCTCTCTCTCTCTCTCTCTCTCTCTCTCTCTCTCTCTCTCTCTCTCTCTCTCATTTTTAAAAATCTTTCTTTATAAATGTATCACACGCACACACAGAGGGGTGCCATTCAACCCCTCCCAGCCTGCTTTGCTCTGCTCAGGCTCATTCTCGTGCATGGCTCCACTGGAGCCCCTGCTGCCTAGCTCAGCTGCATAAGAGGCTCTCAACACATACACTCACTCACTCACACTGTGCAAAAGAGGCTGTGACTGCTGGGTGCCCCTTCCATCACACACACAGTCACAGCGAGCGTCAGGCTCCCCTGCCTGTACACACACACACACAGCGGCCATTGGGCTCCCCTGCCGGAGTCACAGGGAGTCACTCTCAGCTCATTACCACCAGACCTAATGGAGCACAACACACACCCTGGGATCACACTGGTAAATCGACCAGTGCATTGAGCACCTGGGAGGTGCGTGTGTATGTTTGAGGGGGGATGAATGTGTTTCTTTTTGCCTGTGTGTGTCTGATTTTCAGCTCTCAGGAGGACAGTTCCCCGGGTGCCGAAGACGTGGATGTCGAGTAAGGCAGCAGAGGGCTTGGGTTAAATTCATTTGAATACATTCTGTTGGACAACTGACTAGGTATCCCCCTTTCCCTTTCCCTGTCATTTGATTGATATGGATGTCTCCCCAAACCCTGTATGTGTTATCTTAGTGTGTGTGTTTATGTTCAATACACACCCCGTCCTCCTCCCTTTCTCTCTCTTTCTCTCACCCTATCGCTCTCTCTCTCTTCTCTTCCTCTCACACACACCTCTGAGCACAAGGTAACTCTAGGTTAGGAATCAGGAGATGGGAGTGATTATTGACACACACACACACACACACACACACACACACACACACACACACACACACACACACACACACACACACACACACACACACACACACACACACACACACACACACACACACACACACACACACACACACACACACACACACACACACACACACACACACACACACACACACACACACACAGGGGTTAAACTGGGTCGGATCCTGCTGTGTCCGTGACCAAATGAGAGCTAGGAGGAGCTGATGCACCTTTTGCTAAAGAATTGTTGTCCACATTTAATTTTCTTCAGCCAACAAAATGAGTAAGCAACAGCAAAATCAGAGGTGCATTCAAATTACAAGGAGAGAAGTATGCATGCCCAGTTACTGTACAATATTCTTAATGCAGTAACGGGAAAATATTGCCAAGGTGCAGCCATTTCTCTCTCAGGCTGATACAGAGAGTCTCTGTAATGCTCTCCTGTCTGGTCTACCCAAGAAAGCCATTGGTCAAATGCAAAACATACAGAATGCTGCAGCACGGGTTCTGACCAAGACCAGACGGAGAGCACACATACACTGGTTTGGCAAATCTGACCATAATTCTATGCTCCTGATTCCTGTTTATGTAACAGTATAACTTTAGACCGTCCCCTCGCCCATACACGGGCGCAAACCAGGGACCCACTGCACACATCAACAACAGTCACCCATGAAGCATCGTTATCCATCGCTCCACAAAAGCCGCGGCCCTTGCAGAGCAAGGGGAACTACTACTTCAAGGTCTCAGAGCAAGTGACGTCACCGTTTGAAATGCTATTTAGCGCGAACCGCTAACTAAGCTAGCCGTTTCACATCCGTTACATTTACAAGCAAAAATTTAAACAGGAAGCACCAGTGATTCGGTCTATAAAAAAGTGGTCAGATGAAGCAGATGCTAAACTACAGTACTGCTTTGCTAGCACAGACTGGAATATTTTCTGGGATTATTCCAAAGGCATTGAGGAGTACACCAAATCAGTCACTGACTTTATTCATAAGTACATCAAGGACGTTGTCCCCACAGTGACTGTACGTACATACCCCAACCAGATACATGGATTACAGGCAACATTCGCACTGAGCTAAATGGTAGAGCTGCCGAGTAGGAAGCTTATCGGAAATCCCACCGTGCCTGCCGACAAACCATCAAACAGGCAAAGCGTCTATACAGGACTAAGATCGAATCGTACTGCACCGGCTCCGATGCTCGTCGGATGTGGCAGGGCTTGCAAACTATTACAGACTACAAAGGGAAGCCCAGCCGAGAGCTGTCCAGTGACACGAGCCTCCCAGATGAGCTAAATAACTTCTATGCCTGCTTTGAGGCAAGTAACACTGAAACATGCAGGAGAGCATCAGCTGTTCCGGATGACTGTGTGATCACGCTCTCTGCAGCTGATGTGAATAATACCTTCAAACAGGTCAACATTCACAAGGCCGCAGGGCCAGACGGATTACCAAGACGTGTACTCTGAGCATGCCCTGACCAACTGGCAAGTGTCTTCACTGACATTTTCAACCTCTCCCTGTCTGAGTCTGTAATACCAACATGTTTCAAGCAGACAACCATAGTCCCTGTGCCCAGGAACACTAAGGCAACCTGCATAAATGACTACCGACCCGTAGCACTCACGTCTGTAGCCATGAAATGCTTTTAAAGGCTGGTCATGGCTCACATCAACACCATTATCCCAGAAACCCTAAACCCACTCCAAATTGCATACCACACCAACAGATCCACAGATGATGCAATCTCTATTGCTCATCACTAAAATATGGACTAAGTACAGGAGGGGGCTGTGCACGCCCCTTGGGACTAATCCCTCTGCAACTGGATCCTGGACTTCCTGATGGGCTGTCCCCAGGTGGTAAGGGTAGGTAACAACACATCCACCATGCTGATCCTCAACACAGGGGCCCCTCAGGGGTGTGTGTTCTGCTCCCTCATGTACTCCCTGTTCACTTACTATATTGTATTTACTTAGGGCTAGGCCCCTTTTTTTCTCAATTTCCGCCTGAATGACATGTCCAAAGTAAACTGCCTGTTGCTCAGGCCCTGAAGCCAGGATATGCATATAATTGGTACCATTGGAAAGAGAACACTTTGACATTTGGTGAAATATTAAAATAATGTAGGTGAATATAACACAATAGATATGGTAGGAGAAAATCCAAAGAAAAATCAACCAGAATTTGTTTTGAGATACTATGCTCTTATAATGGAAAGTATACTGTATAAGTTTACATTGCGTTCCATGTCTGAAATGTGCTGTATAAACAAAGCTTTATTTGATATGACTACACGTATTTTTCAAATCCCCCAAAATTTGTAAAATGCACCATTTTAGAACCTGGGATTTTAGCAGCTGTCTGATTTATGTGCGTTAGCACTCGCCAATGGCGTTGCATGCAGAGGGAAGACCGGGGCGAAATGTAACACGAGTCAGGTGTAACAGATCGGCCTACATTATATTCACAGTAGGCCTCCATGATCCTGGTGCCAGTGGAATGTTTTTTGTTGTTGCGACATTCAAGTCATCAATATGATATACTTTATAGTTTCTGATCTAGCTGATCTAGCCAAGTGGGGTAAATGCAGATGGGCAACCCTCGACCTATTTATTTCTACCCACTGTGCTGCATCAACTGGGTTTACATCAGGTGATAATCCTTAATACTAAATAGCACACCTGCCAAGGACCAATATGTCATTGGGCCCATTTCTGGGGAGGAAATTATGTTTTAGATCTCTGCATGGGTGCTTGATTTTTAACAAAAAGTTGGGGGATGCAGCTGACCGTTTGCTTCATTGCTGAGGCATGTCGGCATCATTTTATTTTTAATTCATTTTGTAGTAGAATGTCCTTTTAAAAGGTCACCAGAACTGATTCTCACAGTCATTCTCTCCCTTAAAATTGTAAGTCCCTTCATAACCTGTAATATGCTGTGATATGTGCTTTTGTCAGTATATATTGTTTAGGTTAGTATATTAATAATATCCCCCCCGAACGAGGGAACCCTCACCTCCCAAATCCCAATTTATCCACTGCACACAGTGCTGTAGGCCATTTCACAGCAGTCCAAGGCAGCCTGTCAAACCCATGAACCCAGGGCCCAGACAAATATCTATGTCTCTTACATCACCCTTTCCCTACAGCCGAATGAGCGATATTTACATTAAACAACAATCTTGTTGAAATTCTATCAATATTTCCCCTGCAGCCAAAACATTTCCAGGAAACATTTTTAAAAATGTGAATGCATCATAACTGGTACATTGGATCTCCTTAACAAATATAGCTACCTCACATGGTTTATGGTTATTGCGTACCGATGTTGTGTTGTGTCCATTATTGCGGCGCCTGGCCAGTTGGCTGGCCTCTGGCTAGGTGGCCACAGGAAGAGAAAAGAAGGAAGATATCAGGGAGCCAGGAGTCTCATTGATTAATCACTTGAAGGCACAAATCTGTGGGTAAACCATGCGTGGGTGGTATCATTTCCACGCAAGTGTGAAAGTTATCAATATGAAAATTTGCTTGAGAGTGTGCGTAAATGTACCTACAGTGCCAAGTGGTAGAATAAGGGAACTGTTTGTTAAGCATAGAATGGGGGAAAAAACCTTCCTAATATTGTTGCACCCTCTCAGAACAGTCTCAATTCGACAGGGCATGGACACTACGAGGTGTCGAAAGCGTTCCACAGTAATGCTGGCTCATGTTGACTTCAATTCTACCCACAGTTGTGTCAAGTTGTCTGGATGTGGTGGGCCATTCTTGATACACACAGGAAATTGTTGAGGTTGAAAAACCCAGCAGCGTTGCAGTTCTTGACACAAGCTGGTGCCCGACGAACTACTACCATACTCGGTTCAAAGGCACTTACATTTTTTGTCTTGCCTATTCAACCTCTGAATGTCACACATACACAATCCATGTCTCAATTGTTTAACCTGTCTCCTCCCCTTCAGCTACACCGATTGAATAAGGGATCATAGATTTCACATGGCTTCACCTGGTCAGTCGATGTCATGAAAAGAACAGGTGTTCTTAATGTTTTGTATACTCAGTGTATGTTGAAAATGTGTGAAATTGTGTGAGTAATCATTAAATCATTTTTAGATGTAATTGTATATCAATTGTGAATTGATGCAACATATATTGCTTGACATGCTATATAATTTGACCACATCAGTGCATTTTTTAAGATAATAATATCAAGTACAGTAATTTGTTAAATTAGAGGTACGTGTGAAAGTGAAACCATTGGTTAAATACTATAAAAGACTGACATAATGGGAAATTGAATGAGAGATGGCTGATTTTGCTATGTTTTAAGGCACGCTGCATTTCACTGAGAGCAGGATTTTAGAGACAGGTGCTACTTTTGCTGCAGAAAGTACAGATTGGCTCAAAAGATATTGTTTCCCAATTTAAGACTTTAAAAAATCAAACCAGTGCCCTTCCGGTGCACCTCCAAGTGCTATCCACCCTCTGGGTTTTTGGCAACGGGCACTTTTCAGAGAGAGCTTGCTGGTCAGCATCTCACAGCCCTTGATAAACCAATGCTTTGGATGCAATCATCATCAAAACGAACAGTAACACACAGTTTCCATACAGCATTGCACAACAGGCTGAAGTCAAGAGGGGTTTCTTTGCCATGATGCATTCAATGGGTTCACAAATATGAACGGAGCAATAGACGACACCCACATCATCATAAAATCAGCATCCCAAAAACTCTTTGTGTGCAGATGATAGGTTATGTGATGCGCAAAAGACGCTGCTGAATGTGGTGGAAAGGTGGCCAGGTGAAAAGCATGACTTTTTCTGCAGAACAGCAATGGTGGCTTATATGCCTTACAGGAGGGGGCTGTTGAGGATGGATGGCTTATTGGTGAGTGTTGTCTTCTCATTTGAAACACATTTTCCATTGCTAAAGCAACTTGAGTTGTGCTATTGGTTCTCTCTTTGTAGCTATATTTTTATTTTTACTGGTCAAGCCACAACTGAGCTAGCAAAATACAACCTTTTGGTTGTAGTGTCAATCTCTGACACTTGTACCTCTTAGCTTTTTTTGTTGTTGCGCTCTTATATTCCATTGTACAGCGTTGTATATTTCCTACAGGCTTTAAAGGGATTATTTTGACGATATATGGTTAATTAGGGGCGTTTCGAAATGCAAATAGCCAAGGTCGTACATGAGCACTGAGGCTGAGGAAACAATTGATATTTATCAATGGTAATCTCCTTCCGGTGTGCGTAAGAGGCTAGTAGAATTGTTTGATAAATCACAAATTTTCTATGCGTATAAACATTCTCAACTCCATTTGTAAAGAATAGTTTCTACGCAATATTGATAAATGTGGCCCTTGGAGAGGGCAGCCCGAGCTCTGAGTCATACCCATGCCATGCAATGTATACCCATGTCAGCCATTGTTGACTGTTGTGTTACTGGTAGACTAACATGTCGCCGACCCTGTACCCTACTGTGTCTTACCACCATGCTACGAGAGGACTTCTGTCTGTCCATTCCAGACCACAACAAGAGACATTAAAGTGGTTGTCAATGTCAATCACTCAGCAGACATGCCGAGTCCCTTTCCAGCTCCCTATATCCATCTCTCTCTCTGTCTCGCTTGTGCGATCTGGACCTCTCTCTCCCTCTCTCTCTATCCCCCCCACAGTATCTTTAATGTATGTGTCTATTTCTATGCGGAACGTTTACATTATGTAATTATTATGTTTACTCAGTGTGTAATACATATGTATCTGTGCATGTGTGTGAATGTGTGTCAGAGATTTGATGTATGTGCATATGTTTATTATTAGATTTGCATGTACTGTGTGTATATCTGTCTGTGTGTGTATGGTTTCCGTTCAGTTAACCCTGCAGGCCATATCAGTCGTTTCTCTGTCTATCTATATCTGCAGTGGCCAGTCATATCTCCAGGGTCCTCTTCTCTGCATCATCAGATCAATAGGGCTTAGCACCCATCTTTGCACAACAATACACTGTAAAGGTCGAGTTTGCACTGGCAGGTAATGAAGGACCTTCAGAGGCAAACCCACTGACTGCTCTGCAGACAGGGAAGCAAACATACTGTATGTCATTACACGTGGTATGGCCAAAGCGGGAATCGAACCCATGATCCTGTTGGAGAAATGTGTTTTTCAGTTATACAATAAATGATACAGTACAACACAAGCTTTCCTCCTTCCAAAAAACCCATGTCAGCATCTATACAGTATCTCAAGCATGCAGGGGGGGGGGGATCTCTGATGACTGGCCTTCATTTTCTTTTATCACACACCTCATTCTCGCGTTCTCCAATTATCTCTCTCTCTCTCTCTCTCTCTCTCTCTCTCTCTCTCTCTCTCTCTCTCTCTCTCTCTCTCTCTCTCTCTCTCTCTCTCTCTCTCTCTCTCTCTCTCTCTCTCTCAATCAAACCCAGTAGCCTGCCAGATACAGTATCTACAGTACATATTTGTCACCATCCATTACTTACAGCCGAATGAGCAATAATCACATTAAACAACAATCTTTTAAAAATTCTATCAATATCTCCTCCTGCTGCCCAAACATTTCTAGGAAGCATACAAAAACAGTGAATGCATCATAACTGGGACATTGTTTCTCCTTAACAAATATAACTACCTCACATGGTTTATGGTTATTGCCTACCGATCTGTGTTGTGTCCGTTGTTGCGGCGCCTGGCCTCTGGCTGGGTTGCCACAGGAAGAGATCAGGAGAAAGCAGCCTTAGCTCGAAGCCATAATCATGTCATACACTGTATACCCATTTCAGCCATTGTTGACTGTTGTGTTACTGGTAGAGTAACATGTCGGCTACCCTGTACCCTACTGTGTCTTACTACCACCATGCTACGAGAGGACTTCTGTCTGTCCATTCCAAACCACAATCTCTCTCTCTCTCTCTCTCTCTCTCTCTCTCTCTCTCTCTCTCTCTCTCTCTCTCTCTCTCTCTCTCTCTCTCTCTCTCTCTCTCTCTCTCTCTCTCTCTCTCTCTCTCTCTCTCTCTCTAAAAACTGGACGACGCTGGGCCAATTATGCACCACCCTATGGGACCCCCATCACGGAAAGTTGTGATAAAGCCTGGAATCAAACCAGGGTCTGTAGTGACGCCTTTAGCACTGAGATGCAGTGCCTTAGACCGCTGCACCGCTCGGGAGCCCTACACACAGTATCTTTAATGTATACGTACGTCTACGCCGTACGTCGTACGTCTATCTATTTCTGTGCATAATGTTTTACAAATATGTATCTGTGTGTTTGTGTCAGAGATTTGATGTATGTGCATATGTTTATTATTAGATTTGCATGTACTGTGTGTATATCTGTCTGTATGTGTATGGTTTCTGTTCAATTAACCCTGCAGGTCATATCAGTCATTTCTCTGTCTATCTATATCTGCAGTGGCCAGTCATATCTCCAGGGTCCTCTTCTCTGCATCACCAGAACAATAGGGCTTAGCCCCTATCTGGGCACAACAATGCACTGTAGAGGTCAAGGTTGCACTGTCTGTCACTGGCACTGGCAGGTAATGAAGGACCTTCAAAGGCAAACCCACTGACTGCTCTGTAGACAGGTAAGCAAACATACCATTACATTAGGGCACATTTTTATATGAGTGGCCAAAGCACGATCCTGTTAGGGATATGTCTTTTACTGCTATACAATAAATTATACAGTACAATACATGCTTACCTCCTTCCAATGTCAGCATCTGTACAGTATCTCCTGCCTGCATGTTTGACACTCCTTGTGTCATAAAATATAGAGTGAACTTCATGTTTGTCTGAGAAAAGCCCCAAGAGAGCCAGAGAATCAGGTTTCTGCTATGTGCTCCTGTAATGCACAGCCAACCTGCTCCTCAGCACCTCAGGACTCCTACGAAAAGTATCTAATTCTCTCTCTCTCTCTCTCTCTCTCTCTCTCTCTCTCTCTCTCTCTCTCTCTCTCTCTCTCTCTCTCTCTCTCTCTCTCTCTCTCTCTCTCTCTCTCTCTCTCTCTCTCTCTCTCTCTCTCTCTCTCTCTTCTCTCTCTCTCTCTCTCTTAATATTAAGCTCTCTCTCTTTCTCTTCGTCTCTCTTTCTCACACACACACACACACACACACACACACATACATTTATACAACCCTCCCCCACCAACAAAATCACACACGAGTAGAGCAAAGGCTGTGCGCAAACTTTGGGATCTTTAGCCATGGGAAGAAAGGTTCAGTAAAAGTCAGATCCGCAGCCACTCCGTTGGGGTTATTACCCGTGGACCAGGCCACCACGGCAGGGTGGCTTCAATAGCTATGACATTTAGCAGAGACCCTAGCTCCATGTCTCATACAAATGCCACCATGCGCTGGGCGACGGGGATATTACTGCTGGCATGTGTGGAAAGGTTAATAAAGTCCATAAGTGGGCTCAGATCCCTGATCATATCCTATAAGCGGGGTATTTTTCATAATGCTCTCTAATTTGATATTAGCCCAATGTCAGGGGACCAACCACATGAGGTTGGTGGCACCTTAATTGGAGAGGATGGGCTCGTGTTAATAGCTGGAGCGGAATTGGTCGAATGGTATCAAATGCATCCAACACAGGGTTTTCCACGTGTTTGAGGCCATTCCCTTCGCTCCGTTTCAGTCATTATTATGAGGCATCCTCCCCTCAGCAGCCTCCGCTGGTGGATCCCCAGCTGAATTAATGCTAATTAGGGAACATCATGTAAGGAGGTGCTGGTTAACTACAGGAAAGTTGTTAGACGATGGTGAGAGTATAGGAGCTAGCTACATCCACAGCCACTCCGTTGGGGGTTATTACCCGTGGACCAGGCCACCACGGCAGGGTGGGCTTCAATAGCTATGACATTTAGCAGAGACCCTAGCTCCATGTCTCATACAAATGCCACCATGCGCTGGGCGACGGGGATATTACTGCTGGCATGTGTGGAAAGGTTAATAAAGTCTATAAGTGGGCTCAGATCCCTGATCATATCCTATAAGCGGGGTATTTTTCATAATGCTCTCTAATTTGGTATTAGGCACAGTGTCAGTGGATTCCCATCTGAAGTAACACTAGTTAGTGAACATTGTGGTAGGAGGAGTTAAATACAGGAGAGCATTTAGACGTTGGTGAGAGGAGAGGAGCTAACTAGAGGTAAAGAATGGCTGGATCTATCAAGATGTATTATTTTCACAGTAGTTTCACCGTGTTAGTGTGTGTGCGTGCGTGTGTGTATGTGTATGTGTGTGCACATATCGGCATGTGTCTGTGTCTGTAAACATCCCCTCATCTGGGATAGAGCAAACAAGCTTGCACAAAGCAATGCCATCCCAAAAGCTCTGAGTAACACATCATAACAACACCGATTGTTCCCAGCCAGTCACACTGCTTCAGCGCTCTCAACGAGAAAATGACAGCATAATCAGATGCAGTAGTGAAATATTAATAGTTAAATGTATAAAAAAAATCTATCTTCTCTGGTGACACGAAGCAGCTACAACAGTATCATGAACTACAAATATAATATAGTGGTGTAACCCCTTTGCTGTGCTAAACGATGTAGAACCCATCAGGACATACAGGGAAAGAAGCATTGCGTTGACCCAGAACATTGATCTAAGGTCAGTTTAGGTGTTTTCCCTCCTTGATAGTTAAGGTTAGGGTTGGTGGAGGGGAAACTGACCCTAGATCTGTGCCTAAGGGATCTGTGCCTAAGCAGGTCAGGTCTGGTAGAGGAGGAGAGGAGAGGACTTTTCTCATGTCCTACTGGCTATAGGGGAATATTACTGGATTAGGGCTGCTAGTAGAGTCCCAGTGTTTACAGTATATTTGTTCAATGGAGGAGAAGAGAATGAAGAGAGGGAGATGGAGGAATGGGGGGGTGGGAGGGGTTTAGGCATGGATGTTGGCTGAAGCGGAAACATTTGAGCCTCTGGCAGAAGAGAGAGAGAGCCATCAAACTGCCTGGGTTCTATCTCTACCCAGTGACTCACCAGTGCTCGAGCAGGCCTCAGAGTGGGAAAAGAGGCGCTGAGGGGAGAGAGACGCAGTGGAGACCAGGAGAGACCGGGGAGAGGTGTAGGCAGGGATGTGGGTGGAGATGGGGAGACCGGGAGAGAGGGGGAGGTGGGGAGAGGCATGTACTGTATAGTCCCTGTCTTACTGTTCTTAGTCTGGTGGCTTCATTTCACTAGGAATTCATTGTGGGAGAAGAACAGTTTCAAATAAAAATAAGTAATCCAGCTTTAATTTTTCCTTTTGTGAGAATGAAAACAAGTCAGTTACTCAACTCCTACCAAAGAAAACAGGAACATTTTCAATGTCCATTCACTTATATTGTACAATAGCCCTTTTCTAAAAGTCTCTGGAGGTTCTCTGGGTGAATGCTGTGTTGTTGAGTTCTGACCTCCATGCTCAGCCAGAGCAAACAGGATTCTCTGCAGGTGATGGCACAAACGTACATAGTGCAGCTTTAACTACTCTTGAATCAGAATTACTCTACCCCTATAATCTAAAAGCTGACCTTAGATCAGGCACAACAACCCGAACCTCTAAACCAATCCAAATATTTTTGAGGCCAGCACTACAGACGACTATATGGGTCTAGGACTAGTAAAGGCCCAGTGCACTACTTTTGTGAGAAAAAAAGATGATTAATTATCAATTAATAATAAATTATTATTCATTTTTATATGTAAACATTTTTATATATAAGCAAAAACATAAACTACATGAACGTGCCTTAGGCATGCTGCAAGGAGACATGAGTACTGCAAATGTGGCCAGGGCAATAAATTGCAATGTCCGTACTGTGAGACGCCTAAGACAGCGCTACAGGGAGACAGGACGGACAGCTGATCGTCCTCGCAGTGGCAGACCACGTGTAACACCTGCACAGGATCGGTACATCCGAACATCACACCTGTAGGACAGGTACTGGATGGCAAAAACAACTGTCTGAGTTACACCAGGAACCCTCAATCCCTCCATCAGTGCTCAGACTGTCCTCAACAGGCTAAGAGAGGCTGGACTGAGGACTTGTAGGCCTGTTGTAAGGCAGGTCCTCACCAGACATCACCGGCAACAACGTCGACTATGTCGCTGGACCAGACAGGCCTGGCAAAAAGTGCTCTTCACTGACGAGTCACGGTTTTGTCTCACCAGGGGTGATGGTCGGATTCGCGTTTACCATCGAAGGAATGAGCGTTACACCGAGGTCTGTACTCTGGAGCGGGATCGATTTGGAAGTGGAGGGTCCGTCATGGTCTGGGGTGGTGTGTCACAGCATCATCGGACTGAGCATGCTGTCATTGCAGGCAATCTCAACGCTGTGCGTTACATTGAAGACATCCTCCTCCCTCATGTGATACCCTTCCTGCAGGCTCATCCTGACATGCTCATTCTGTGCGTGATTTCCTGCAAGACAGGAATTTCAGTGTTCTGCCATGGCCAGCGAAGAGCCCGGATCTCAATCCCATTGAGCATGTCTGGGACCTGTTGGATCGGAGGGTGAGGGCTAGGGCCATTCCCCCCGGAAATGCCTGGGAACTTGCAGGGTCCTTGGTGGAAGTGTGGGGTAACATCTCACAGCAAAAACAAGCAAATCTGGTGCAGTCCATGAGGAGGAGATGCACTGCAGTACTCAATGCAGCTGGTGGCCACACCAGATACTGACTCTTACTTTTGAGTTTGACCAACCCTTTATTCAGGGACACATTATTCCATTTCTGGTAGTCACATATCTGTGGAACTTGTTCAGCTTATGTCTCAGTTGTTGAATCTTGTTATGTTTGTTTCAAATATTTACACATGTTAAGTTTGCTGAAAATAAACGCAGTTGACAGTGAGAGGACCTTTTTTTGCTGAGTTTATATACATATTTTATTCCGATTTTTTTAGGGAGTACTTGTCACGTCCTGACCTTAGTTCCTTTTTTATGTCTCTGTTTTAGTTTGGTCAGGGTGTGAGTTGGGGTGGGCATTCTAGGTTTTGTAGTCTAGGTTTTGTATTTATATGTGTTTGGCCTGGTATGGTTCCCAATCAGAGGCAGCTGGCAATCATTGTCTCTGATTGAGAACCATACTTAGGCAGCCTGTTTTCCCACTATGGGGGTGGGTAGTTGTTTTCTGTCTTTGTGCGTCTGCACCAGACAGAACTGTTTAGTTTGTTCCGCTTTGTTGTTTTTTGTTCTAGTGTTCAGTTTCTTTATTAAATTTATCATGAACACGTACCACTCTGCACCTTGGTCCTCTCCTTCCAACAGCCGTTACACTACTGCAGCACCCCCAGCACCCCTACTTCTTGCGGCTATGCTCAGAGTGGAGTAGGAAGAGGTTAAAATTGCATGCGTCTGTCTGGGATGCTAGGTTGTCGGGTCTGATTTGAGGTCTGATTCACTGTCTTAATCATGATCCCTCAGGGCTGGACTTCATGTTACCAAAATAACCTTCTAACTCCATGATGCCTTCTGTTGACTCTCAATCTGGCACGCATGCACACACACACACTCTGGCACGCACACACACAGACACACAGAAATCCCTCTCAGAAAACATCATTATCTACTATCTCTAAGTGATTTATTTTGTTTGATTTTGTGTTAAATCAAATTCCGTAATACATCAGACAAGCAGGATAATTCATTAATTCATTTTAGGACTGAAACCTCTCTGGCCCCTTTCTTCTATCTTCACAGGCCACTAACTGAGCCCCAAATGGCACCCTATTCCCTGTATAGTGCTCTACTTTTGACCAGGGCCCATAGTGTATTATAAAAGGAATAGGGTGCCATTTGAGACGCATCCTCTATGTAAATATGAGCCAATGGGTTTGGAGTTTTCCCATTACCCTCAGCTCACCTCCCATCATCCTCCATTTGGACTGAAGATGCTCAGACGGCTTGTCTTATAAAGATGTAACGGACACACACACACACACACCTGTATTCACACACTCACCTGAGCTCCTCGAATATTTCTTTCACTCTCTTTCTCTCGAACTATAATCATTTACAGGCCATGTTCTGTGGCTTATTGAGATTACTATTATGCAGCTGTCCGCTCTCACTGCTCTCACTGCTCTCTCACTTGTCTAACCTCGCTAATACAATGGAAAACGGTGGGATTGAGCTGTACATTTCTACTCCATACCTGTCAGACTCAGAGACGCTAATAGATACATTTTTCTGGAGCTCATTCATTTAGATTTTATGACTTCAGGTCATCGGGTCATTGTGGAGGGTTGGTTGTGGAGGTTGACCGATTATGCTTTTTAAACGCTGATACCGATACCGATTATTGGAGGACCAAAAAAAGCAGATGCTGATTAATCTGCCAATTTTTATTATTTATTTGTAATAATGACAATTACAACAATACTGAATGAACACTTATTTTAACTTAATATAATACATCAATAAAATCAATTTAGCCTCAAATAAATAATGAAACATGTTCAATTTGGTTTAAATAATGCAAAAATAAAGTGTTGGAGAAGAAAGTAAAAGTGCAATATGTGCTATGTAAGAAAGCTAACGTTTCAGTTCCTTGCTCAGAACATGAGAACATATGAAAGCCGGTGGTTCCTTTTAACACGAGTCTTCAATATTCCCAGGGAAAGAAGTTTTAGGTTGTAGTTATTATAGGAATTATAGGACTATTTCTCTGGATGTTCTTATAGGCACTATAGTATTGCCAGTGTAACCGTATAGCTTCCGTCCCTCTCCTCGCTCCTCCCTGGGCTCGAACCAGGAACACAACGACAACAGCCACCCTCGAAGCAGCGTTACCCATGCAGAGCAAGGGGAACAACCACTCCAAGTCTCATTTGAAATGCTATTAGTGCGCACCCCTCCAACTAGCTAGCCATTTCACATCGGTTACACAAGCCTATTCTCGGGAATTGATAGGCTTAAAGTCATAAACAGCGCAATGCTTGATGCACAACGAAGAGCTGCTGGCAAAATGCACGAAAGTGCTGTTTGAATGAATGCTTACGAGCCTGATGGTGCCTACCATCGCTCAGTCAGACTGCTCTATCAAATCATAGACTTAGTTATAACATAAAAACACACAGTAATACGAGCCTTAGGTCATTAATATGGTCGAATCCGGAAACTATCATCTCGAAAAGAAGACGTTTATTATTTCAGTGAAATACAGAACAGTTCCGTATTTTATCTAAGGGGAGGCATCCATTAGTCTAAAAGTTCCTGTTACATTGCACAACCTTCAATGTTACATCATAATTACGTAAAGTTCTGGCAAATTAGGCCGCCCAAACTGTTGCATATACACTGACTCTGCATGCAATGAACGCAAGAGAAGTGACAACATTTCACCTGGTTAATATTACCTGCTAACCTGGATTTCTTTTAGCTATATATGCAGGTTTAAAAATATATACTTCTCTGTACTGATTTTAAGAAAGGCATTGATGTTCATGATTAGGTACACATTGGAGCAACGATACGCACCGCATCGATTATATGCAACGCAGGACACGCTAGATAATATCATCAACCATGTGTAGTTAACTAGTGATTATGGTTGATTGATTGATTGTTTTTTATAAGATAAGTTTAATGCTAGCTAGCAACTTACCTTGGCTTACTGCATTCATGTAACAGGCAGTCTCCTCGTGGAGTGCAATGAGAGGCAGGTGGTTAGAGCGTTGGACGAGTTAACTGTAAGGTTGCAAGATTGAATCCCCCGAACTGACAAGGTGAACATCTGTCGCTCTGAACGAGGCAGTTAAACCCACCGTTCCTAGGCCATCATTGAAAATAAGAATGTGTTCTTAACTGACTTGCCTAGTTAAATAAAGATTAAATAAAGGTGTAAAAAACAACAAGAATTGGCTAAATCGGTGTCCAAAAAAGCGATTTCCGATTGTTATGAAAACTTGAAATCAGCCCTAATTAATCGGCCATTCCGATTAATCGAGCGACCTCTAGTTGGTTGAGTCAATGTCACTCAACAGAAGGGGACTGGTAAAGAGAGAGGAATAAAGGTTCATATCCACATTAGTGTGAAGAAATGGCTCTGTGAATTTTTATTTCAATAACTGAGGTGTTTCAATATCACTCAGATAATATCTTCTGCGTGGATGACGGGGTTGAGCTATTTTCCTCCTCAAATCACAATGTGCATTATCATATGCAGTAAGCTGTAAAGGTCAAATCTGTTTTTCAAAACCCTGAACGTGTCACTTGGTAAGCTTGGAGCAATGTCTGTTTTCTTTAGTTTTCTTTAGAGGTGAGAATAATATCAATATTTTAGGTTATTTTTTACCCTGGCTGAGAAAGTTTCCCTCAAGCCCCATACCTCACCACCTGAGTATGTGAGTTTGTGTGTGTCAGAGAGAGATACACACAAACACTGGGTCAAACCTTACCTCTGAATGCACTTGGAGTGTTTTCAAATTACAGAGTCAGTAGGAAAATGTACTGTATCCTCTCTCTCTCTCTTTGTGACGTTTTCCAAAAACTGTTAAATATCTGCTCCGAATTCAGATTCAAAGATGTCTGCAGGAATAATGGGGTGTCAGCTATGACATGACACGTTGAGTTAAAAAAGTATTAAACACAGTTAAAACACAGGTCAAAGGCCGGCGGCAGAGGTCTGTATTCCAGGGCAGAGTCAATAAGGTACAGAGCAGCAGGCAGGCTCGGGTTCAGAACAGGCAGAGGTTCGTAAATGGGTCAGAGTCAGGCAGGTACAAAATGGCAGGCAGAATGGTCAGAACCGGGGAAACTAGGAAAGAGAACTTGAGAAAGCAGGGAGATGGGAAAACACGCTGATAAGAACTAACAAGACAAACTGGCAACAAAAACAGAGAACACAGGTAGAAATACACTGGGGATAATGAGGAAGATGGGCAACTCTTGGAGGGGGGTGGAGACCAGCACAAAGACAGGTAAAAAAATCTGACAGCAATATCTTCCTTTGTAGCCAATTCAATTGCAGAAGTTTTAATCAAATAATAATTCATAAGCAAAATTGCTATCAGTGAAAACCCAAACTAATTGATAGGGCTACCTTTACTTGTTACTTCTGTGAACTTTCATTATCAATACTCCTCATGAGGTAGGAAAAAATGAAAGTATCTTAATAGATAGATACACTGCCTTCGGAAAGTATTCAGATCCCTTGACTTTTTCCACATTTCGTTAGGTTACAGCCTTTTTCAAATTTGTATATATTTGAAACAATACCCCATAATGACAAAGCAAAAACTGTTTTTTATTTATTTTTGAAAACTTATTAAAATTAAATAACAGAAATACCTTATTTCAATATGTATTCAGGATGTTTGCTATTAGACTCAAAATTGAACTCAGATGCTTGAACTTGAACTTTGTTTTCCATTGATCATCCTTGAGACATTTCTACAACTTCATTGGAGTCAACCTATGGTAAATTCAATTGATTGGACATGATTTGGAAAGGCACACACCTGTCTATATAATGTCCCAAAGTTGACAGTGCATGTCAGAGCAAAAACTAAGCCGTGAGGTCAAAGGAATTGTCCGTAGAGCTCCGGGACAGGATTGTGTCAAGGCACAGATCTGGGAAAGGGTACTAAAACATGTCTGCAGAATTGAATGTCCCCAAGAATACAGTGGCCTCCATCATTATTAAAAGGAAGAAGTTTGGAACCACCAAGACTCTTCCTAGAGCTGGCCAGACGGAAGACACTCCTCAGTAAAACGCACATAACAGTCCGCTTGGAGTTTGTCAAAGGCACTTAATACTCTCAGAACATGAGAAACAAGATTCTCTGGTCTGATGAAACCCACTAAGATTGAACTCTTTGGCTTGAATGCCAAGGATCATGTCTGGAGGAAACCTGGCACCATCCCTACAGTGAAGTATGGTGGTGGCAGCATCATGCTGTGGGGATGTTTTTTGATGGTAGGGACTGGGAAACTATTCAGGATCGGGGCAAAGATGAATGGTGCAAAGTACAGAGAGATCCTTGATGACAACCTGCTCCAGAGCGCCCAGGACCTCACACTGTGGCGAAGGTTCACCTTCCAACAGGAAAACAACCCTAAACACAACGCAGGAGAAGTCTCTGAATGTCCTTGAGTGGCCCAGCCTGAGCCCCGACTTGAACCCGATCGAACAACTCTGAAGAGATCTGAAATTAGCTGTGCAGCAACGCTCCCCATCCAACCTGACAGAGTTTGAGAGGATCTGCAGAGAAGAATGGGAGAAACTTCTCAAATACAGGGGTGCCAAGCTTGTAGTGTCATACCAAAGAAGACTCAAGGCACAATCGCTGCCAAAGGTGCTTCCACAAAGTTTTTTATTTATTTTTTATTTCACCTTTATTTAACCAGGTAGGCTAGTTGAGAACAAGTTCTCATTTGCAACTGCGACCTGGCCAAAATAAAGCATAGCAGTGTGAACAGACAACACAGAGTTACACATGGAGTAAACAATTAACAAGTCAATAACACAGTAGAAAAAAAAATGGCCAGTCTATATACAATGTGTGCAAAAGGCATGAAGAGGTAGGCGAATAATACAATTTTGCAGATTAACACTGGAGTGATAAATGATCAGATGGTCATGTACAGGTAAAGATATTGGTGTGCAAAAGAGCAGAAAAGTAAATAAATAAAAAACAGTATAAAAACAGTATGGGAATGAGGTAAGTGAAAATGGGTGGGCTATTTACCAATAGACTCTGTACAGCTGCAGCGATCGGTTAGCTGCTCAGATAGCTGATGTTTGAAGTTGGTGAGGGAGATAAAAGTCTCCAACTTCAGCGATTTTTGCAGTTCGTTCCAGTCACAGGCAGCAGAGTACTGGAACGAAAGGCGGCCAAATGAGGTGTTGGCTTTAGGGATGATCAGTGAGATACACCTGCTGGAGCGCGTGCTACGGATGGGTGTTGCCATCGTGACCAGTGAACTGAGATAAGGCGGAGCTTTACCTAGCATGGACTTGTAGATGACCTGGAGCCAGTGGGTCTGGCGACGAATATGTAGTGAGGGCCAGCCGACTAGAGCATACAAGTCGCAGTGGTGGGTGGTATAAGGTGCTTTAGTGACAAAACGGATGGCACTGTGATAGACTGCATCCAGTTTGCTGAGTAGAGTGTTGGAAGCCATTTTGTAGATGACATCGCCGAAGTCGAGGATCGGTAGGATAGTCAGTTTTACTAGGGTAAGCTTGTCAGCGTGAGTGAAGGAGGCTTTGTTGCGGAATAGAAAGCCGACTCTTGATTTGATTTTCGATTGGAGATGTTTGATGTGAGTCTGGAAGGAGAGTTTGCAGTCTAGCCAGACACCTAGGTACTTATAGATGTCCACATATTCAAGGTCGGAACCATCCAGGGTGGTGATGCTAGTCGGGCATGCGGGTGCAGGCAGCGATCGGTTGAAAAGCATGCATTTGGTTTTACTCGCGTTTAAGAGCAGTTGGAGGCCACGGAAGGAGTGCTGTATGGCATTGAAGCTCGTTTGGAGGTTAGATAGCACAGTGTCCAATGACGGGCCAAAAGTATATAGAATGGTGTCTTCTGCGTAGAGGTGGATCAGGGAATCGCCCGCAGCAAGAGCAACATCATTGATATATACAGAGAAAAGAGTCGGCCCGAGAATTGAACCCTGTGGCACCCCCATAGAGACTGCCAGAGGACCGGACAGCATGCCCTCCGATTTGACACACTGAACTCTGTCTGCAAAGTAATTGGTGAACCAGGCAAGGCAGTCATCCGAAAAAGCGAGGCTATTGAGTCTGCCGATAAGAATATGGTGATTGACAGAGTCGAAAGCCTTGGCGAGGTCGATGAAGATGGCTGCACAGTACTGTCTTTTATCGATGGCGGTTATGATATCGTTTAGTACCTTGAGTGTAGCTGAGGTGCACCCGTGACCGGCTCGGAAACCAGATTGCACAGCGGAGAAGGTACGGTGGGATTCGAGATGGTCAGTCACCTGTTTGTTGACTTGGCTTTCGAAGACCTTAGATAGGCAGGGCAGGATGGATATAGGTCTATAACAGTTTGGGTCCAGGGTGTCTCCCCCTTTGAAGAGGGGGATGACTGCGGCAGCTTTCCAATCCTTGGGGATCTCAGGGGTTGCGACAATGGCGGCAGATAGTTTCAGAAATAGAGGGTCCAGATTGTGAAGCCCAGCTGATTTGTACGGGTCCAGGTTTTGCAGCTCTTTCAGAACATCTGCTATCTGGATTTGGGTAAAGGAGAACCTGGAGAGTCTTGGGTGAGGAGCTGCGGGGGGGCAGAGCTGTTGGCCGAGGTTGGAGTAGCCAGGCGGAAGGCATGGCCAGCCGTTGAGAAGTGTTTATTGAAGTTTTCGATAATCATAGATTTTTCGGTGGAGACTGTGTTACCTAGCCTCAGTGCAGTGGGCAGCTGGGAGGAGGTGCTCTTGTTCTCCATGGACTTCACAGTGTCCCAGAACTTTTTGGAGTTGGAGCTACAGGATGCAAACTTCTGCCTGAAGAAGCTGGCCTTAGCTTTCCTGACTGACTGCGTGTATTGGTTCCTGACTTCCCTGAACAGTTGCATATCACGGGGGCTATTCGATGCTATTGCAGTCCGCCACAGGATGTTTTTGTGCTAGTCGAGGGCAGTCAGGTCTGGAGTGAACCAAGGGCTGTATCTGTTCTTGGTTCTGCATTTTTTGAACGGAGCATGCTTATCTAAAATGGTGAGGAAGTTACTTTTAAAGAATGACCAGGCATCCTCAACTGACGGGATGAGGTCAATGTCCTTCCAGGATACCCGGGCCAGGTTGATTACAAAGGCCTGCTCACAGAAGTGTTTTAGGGAGCGTTTGACAGTGATGAGGGGTGGTCGTTTGACTGCGGCTCCGTGGCGGATACAGGCAATGAGGCAGTGGTCGCTGAGATCCTGGTTGAAGACAGCGGAGGTGTATTTGGAGGGCCAGTTGGTCAGGATGACGTCTATGAGGGTGCCCTTGTTTACAGAGTTAGGGTTGTACCTGGTGGGTTCCTTGATGATTTGAGTGAGATTGAGGGCATCTAGCTTAGATTGTAGGACTGCCGGGGTGTTAAGCATATCCCAGTTTAGGTCACCTAACAGAACAAACTCTGAAGCTAGATGGGGGGCGATCAATTCACAAATGGTGTCCAGGGCACAGCTGGGAGCTGAGGGTGGTCGGTAGCAGGCGGCAACAGTGAGAGACTTATTTCTGGAGAGAGTAATTTTCAAAATTAGTAGTTCAAACTGTTTGGGTATGGACCTGGAAAGTATGACATTACTTTGCAGGCTATCTCTGCAGTAGACTGCGACTCCGCCCCCTTTGGCAGCTCTATCTTGACGGAAGATGTTATAGTTGGGTATGGAAATCTCTGAATTTTTGGTGGCCTTCCTGAGCCAGGATTTAGACACGGCAAGGACATCGGGGTTAGCAGAGTGTGCTAAAGCAGTGAGTAAAAAAACTTAGGGAGGAGGCTTCTGATGTTGACATGCATAAAACCAAGGCTTTTTCGATCACAGAAGTCAACAAATGACGGTACATGGGGACATGCAGGGCCTGGGTTTACCTCCACATCACCCGCGGAACAGAGAAGGAGTAGTATGAGGGTGCGGCTAAAGGCTATCAAAACTGGTCGCCTAGAGCGTTGGGGGCAGAGGATAAGAGGAGCAGGTTTCTGGGCATGGTAGAATATATTCAGGGCATAATGCGCAGACAGGGGTATGGTGGGGTGCGGGTACAGCGGAGGTAAGCCCAGGCACTGGGTGATGATGAGAGAGGTTGTATCTCTGGACATGTTGGTTGTAATGGGTGAGATCACCGCATGTGTGGGAGGTGGGACAAAGGAGGTAACAGGGTTATGCAGAGTGGATCTAGGGGCTCCATTGTGAACTAAAACAATGATAACTAACCTGAACAACAGTATACAAGGCATATTGACGTTTGAGAGAGACATACAGCGAGGCATACAGTAATCACAGGTGTTGAATTGGGAAAGCTAGCTAAAAACAGTAGGCGAGGCTAATCAGCTAGCACAACAAACAGCAGGTAAAATGGCGTTGACTAGGCAACTGGGCCGACAGATAAAACAAACAAGCAGAATGGAGTACCGTGATTAATGGACAGTCCAGTGTGCGTCAGCTATGTAGCCAAGAGATCAGTGTCCAGGGGGAAGCGGTGGATGGGCAGGGAAGCTGGACTGGCGAGTGTTATCCAGGTTTAAAAAGAAACTAACAATGACTAAATAGCTTGTAGCTAGTTAGCTGGTTAGCGTCTGGAGGTTCTTGAGTGAGTCATAAAAATAAAATTAAAATTAAAAGTAATAGCGATTCCGTATCACAGTGGGTGAGGCAGGTTTCCGGAAGGTATAAACAAAAAAATAAAAATCAAAAAGAGATAGAAAGTAAATGGGTTCAGAGAGTGTTTGGGACGCGGTGATTCAGACGGTTAGCAGGCCTGTGCTATCAAGCTAACAGTTCGTAGGGAGATAGCGAGCAGGGAGATAGCGAGGGCTAGAGAGTTAACCTTTGGGGGACGTCGCGATGGGGTGAGTCTGTTTATTCCTCTTCATGCGGTGACATCGACAGACCGGTCGTGGGCCCGGGTAATTGTAGCCCAGGAGTATGCTACAGGTGCTCTAGTACGCTAGGTGAGCTGGAGACACAGCGTTTCAGAAAGATCGCGGGCCTTGGCCAGCAGATGGATCTTTGGCGATGTCGCAACGGAAAAGCCTGTTGAAACCACCTCGGACGATTATGTCGGCGGACCAGTCGTGATGGATCGGCGGGGCTCCGTGTCGGCAGTAAAGGGTCCAGGCCAATTGGCAAAAGAGGTAATGTTGGACCTCTTCGCTAGTCGGGAGATGGGCTTAGCTCGAGGCTAGCTCAAGGCTAACTGGTGCTTGCTTTGGGGCAGAGACGTTAGCCAGGAGTAGCCACACGGATTGCAGCTAGCTAGTTGCGATGATCCGGTGTAAAGGTTCAGAGCTTGCGGTAGGAATCCGGAGATGTGGTAGAGAAAAAAGCAGTCTGATATGCTCTGGGTTGATGTCGCGCTGGTGTCCTAGTTAGCTTTGAAGACCGCTAGCAGTGGCTAACTGAGTACTAGCTAGTAGCTAGTTAGCTGGCTAGCTTCTGATGGGGGTTCCGGTTCTAAAGTATAGAAAAAGCAGATCCGTACCACATTGGGTGATGCGGGTTGCAGGAGAGTATATTCAGCCTATAGTTGGAAAGTGAGATTAAAATATGTACAAAATATATACAGAAAAAAAACGAGGAAAAACTATATTTACACCAGACAAGACGGGACAAGACAAAACACACGTCCGACTGCTACGCCATCTTGGATAGTACTGAGTAAAGGGTCTGAAAACTTTTTTAAAGGCGCAAACATTTCTAAAAACCTGTTTTTGCTTTATCATTATGGGGTATTGTGTGTAGATTGATGAGGATTTATTTAATTTAATGCATTTAAGGCAGTAACGTAACAAATGTGGAAAAAGTCAAGGGGTCTGAATACTTTCTGATGGCACTGCATGTGGGTGTTTGGTAATGGAATTTCAACGTACATGGCAATGTTTCTTAAACATATAGAAGGATCAAATGATCCTAAACTTAAGTGTTGATATTAGTTAGGGCTCTTCAACATTATTGTGATTTGAAGTATTTATAATACCTTGCAATACTTTTTCTAGTATGTTTTCTAAGACCCTTTTCCATCTTTTGACATGAAATCAAAGCTTTTTCTTATTCCCTTATTTTTAGGATGGAAAATTAGTTGGGGACTCATGGGTCCTTTTACATGGAAATGACTGTATACACTTGCATCAGTAGTAGTGGTGGTGGTGGAAATGATTGGTAATGTAGAAATAACACAATATAATTCCTGTAGTAGAATATTTCCCTTCTCCCATCTCCTGTGACCATATGGTCCCATATACAGTTGAAGTCGGAAGTTTACATACATTAGCCAAATACATTTAAACTCTGTTTTTCACAATTCTTAGACATTTAATCCTAGTAAAAATCCCTGTTTTAGGTCAGTTAGGATCACCACTTTATTTTAAGAATGTGAAATGTCAGAATAATAGCAGAGAGAATTATTTATTTCAGCTTGTATTTCTTTCATCACATTCCCAGTGTGTCAGAAGTTTACATACACTCAATTAGTATTTGGTAGCATTTCCTTTAAATTGTTTAACTTGGGTTAAACGTTTTGGGTATCCTTTCACAAGCCTCCCACAATGAATTGGGTGAATTTTGGCCCATTCGTCCTTACAGAGCTGGTAAAACTGAGTCAGGTTTGTAGGCCTCCTTGCTCGCACACGCTTTTTCAGCCAGCCGTAGTCTGGCTTTTTTATGGCGGTTTTGGAACAGTGGCCTCCTCCTTTCTGAGCGGCCTTTCAGTTTATGTCGATATAGGACTCGTTTTACTGTGACAGAACGAGTCTCCTTCCTGAGCGGTATGACGGCTGTGTGGTCCCATGGTGTTTCTACTTGCGTACTATTGTTTGTACAGATGAACGTGGTGCCTTCAGGTGTTTGGAAATTGTTCCCAAGGATGAACCAGACTTCTGGATGTCAAAAAAAAAGAGGTCTTGGCTGATTTCTTTTTATTTTCCCATGATGTCAAGCAAAGAGGCACTGAGTTTGAAGGTAGGCCTTGAAATACAACCACAGGTACACCTCCAATCGACTCAAATTATGTCAATTAGCCTATCAGAAGCTTCTAAACAATGGCATAATTTTCTGAAATGTTCCAAGCTGTTTAAAGGCACAGTCAACTTAGTGTATGTAAACTTCTGACCCACTGGAATTGTGATACAGTGAATTATAAGTGGAATAATCTGTCTGTAAACAATTGTTGGAAAAATTACTTGTGTCATGCACAAAGTAGATGTTCTTTCCGACTTGCCAAATCTATAGTTTGTTAACAAGAAATGTGTGGAGTGGTTGAAAAACGAGTTTTATTGACTCCAACCTAAGTTCCTGTAAATGTCTGACTTCAACTGTATGAGGAGGACACATCTGCATATGGAATGAAGCCCTAGAGACATGACCAGAGCATATTCTCTTTCACATGAGACTCAGTGAAAGAGCAGGGAAATGCTGTGAATCGATGCAAGGCTTTGTAGTTTACTAAACATATAGGAATCCTGAGCACATGCAGGAAAGTGTTGTGACACGATGCAGAGCTTTGTAGCATAAATAAACCTATAGAGGTCCTATCTATGTGTATATTTCTATGAAGAGACCTGACAAGAGAATATATGCACCATTGTGGCCTCTAAAGGAATTTTCATTTTAGTTCTGCGTGTTAGATATCTTCTTTGAGTGAGCTAATGAGTATCTGCCTGTAGGTTTAGAGAATTAAGGAAGAATGGTAACTTATTACTTGAACTATATGTCATACCAACGTCATGATATTGAGGAATTTGCCTACAGGTATAGATAGAGCTTTAATTAATCTACACCATTTAGATGACACGTACTGTGTCATAGGCCAGGGAAGGCCAGGAGCATGTTATGATCCTATACAGTATGCTAGATCATATAAAAACGGCAACGCTGCTTGATACTGAAGACGACAAAAACAACAATTCCTTCATGTTACATTAGAGTAATTTAGCAGACAACTCTTATCCAGAGTACCTTAAAGTAGTTACGCATTTCATACTTTTTCATACTGGTCCCCCGTGGAGAATCGTACCAACCACTCTGTTGTTGCAAGCTCCATGTTTAATCAACTGAGCCACACGGGCCATGCTCTACCAATTGAGCCACGCATTTTTTTTTCTTGGTTCATTCTTTATTCATGCAAACATACAGAGGTATCTGAAGCCGTCTGAAAAAAAGAAATGACTTGCGTGATGGGTTTCATATTGTGCCTGCAAATTAGGAGCAGTTGTCGGACACACCCCGCGCACTCCACAGATTCTCTTTATTTCTGTGTCATTTTAATATTTAATTGGTGAGCTTTTCCATAATACACGCTCCATAACCAGAGAAGAGGAAGCAGCACAGCTGTCGAGCGCTGGAGGGTGAAGCGGCGACACACACACACATACGCATGCAGGCACGCACACACAGACGCGCACACGTGCACGCGTGTAAACAGCACACACACACACACACACGTTCTCTCGATTTCACTATCCCCCCTCTTTAGTTTTCACTCTCTTGCTTTGTCTCAATTTCATTCCATATTTCTGCTTCTCTCTCACACAAACACATGGGCGCATATGCACGCACACACACGCTTATAGAGAACTTTTAGGATGGATTAAAGTAACAAATATGATAAAGAGATTTTTCACTGTTCTGATTTTTTCCCATATCATTATTCATTCCTCTGCTGTTTGCGAAACATTTGAAACAAGAGCAAAACTTCCAAATGATGTTAAGTTGTTTTTTGGCAGTGGCATTTTGGCAAAGAGGACAAATCAATACCAGAGCTACAAAACCCACTGAAGAGGAACTAAATAGGCATTTCACTTCACATCAAATCCTCATAAATAAGATTTTCTCCATAAAATATTCCCTGCGTCAACATTATCAATCATTTTTGGAGTAACAACGAACCAACTGAAAGTATAATTTAAAAAAATATGCTTTAAGTGAGAAGTAAGCATTTGTCTGAAACCAAAAAAGAAAGGAAATTCATGATGTCTACTCTACCAAGTTTTTCCAGCACACAGCTTTGTGTCACGTTCTAACCTTTATTTCCTTTGTTTTGTCTTTATTTAGTATGGTCAGGGCGTGAGTTGGGGTGGGCAGTCTATGTTTGTGTTTCTATGTTTTTTCTATTTCTGTGTTTGGCCTGATTTGGTTCTCAATCAGAGGCAGCTGTTTATCGTTGTCCCTGATTGAGTACCATATTTAGGTAGCCTGAGTTTCAATGTTGGTTTGTGGTGTTTGTTTCCCGTGTCAGTGTTTGCCACACGGGACTGTTTAGTTTCCATTTCACTTTGTTATTTTGTATTTGTGTCATGTCCAGTCTTTTCTATTAAAAACATGGACACTTACCGCGCTGCGTATTGGTCTGATCCTTGCTACACCTCTTCAGACGAAGAGGAGGAAATCTGCCGTTATACTTTGACCTACTACAGTAGGTCTGTTGGTCTATTGTACTTCAAATAATGTGTATACAGGTTGCTTAGCATTAAAACCTTATCAAATAGCCAAATTCTGCACCCACAATAATGTAATTTGTACTGCATACAAGTTAAAGTATTGGATTCTTCACACACCACACTAATCCCATTCCACTACCCTTTAAAGCTTTTTTAAAAGTATTTGAAAGCAAGCTTTGCTTTTATACTTACAAGACCATTATGCTTGATTGAGTGAGCTGTTTTTTTCTTGCAGTCATGTGGTGCCTACCTGTATTTCCATAAATCTTTATTTCAACAATACATGTCATTTTTTGGTTACTAGGTATCAACATAACAACCATTAGCTTACCTGTGTAACACTGACATACTTTTTGAAAACATGGTCCTGTTTGATCAATTTCTGTGCTGATCAATGGGCAGTACTGTATATTTGAGGTGGGACCAAGTCACTATTATTTGAGTCACAAGCAAATCATAAGGTTCAAGGGTCAAAAGTCAAGTGCCAAGTAGAATGGGTCGAGTCTCGATTCAAGTTCAAGTCGTGCATTCAAGTCAAATCTTTTTTTCAAGTCAAAAAAAAAAATATATATATACAGGCAATGACTTATTCAACGACAAATCTTTGTCTATTTATTGAGGCTTACCAAACAGCCCTTTTCATTATTTTGTCTACAACACATTTAGATTATGTAATAATTATCTTTAACAACAAATTCCAAACGCGAGCTTCATAAGTAAGTAATACACTAAAAAAAATGTTGACATACCAATAACAGTAAGTCTATGATAGTAATTATTGCTTGATTGACAGTATCCTGGTCCAATTAGAGGGCCGAGTTAAGTATTAACTTAAGGGGGCTGAATAATTTTGCATGCCCAATTTATCAGTTTTTTATTTGTTAAAAAAGTTTGAAATATCCAATAAATGTCGTTCCACTTCATGATTGTGTCCCACTTGTTGTTGATTCTTCACAAAAAGATACAGTTTTATATCTTTATGTTTGAAGCCTGAAATGTGGCAAAAGGTCGCAAAGTTCAAGGGGGCCGAATACTTTCGCAAGGCACTGTATAGGGAAAATGTGATTATCATGTAGTAGTCTAAACCTATCGATGTTACTTCAACAAGCATTTCTCAACGGCTGGCCATGCCTTCCTCCTGGCTACTCCAACCTCGGCCAACAGCTCCTCGCCCAAGCCTCTCCAGGTTCTCCTTTACCCAAATCCAGATAGCAGATGTTCTGGAAGTGCTGCAAAACCTGGACCCGTACAAATCAGCTGGGCTTCACAATCTGGACCCTCTTTTTCTGAAACTATCCGCCGCCATTGTCACAACCCATATTACCAGCTTGTTCAACCTCTCTTTCATATCGTCTGAGATCCCCAAGGATTGGAAAGCTGCCGCAGTCATCCCCCTCTTCAAAGGGGGAGACACCCTGGACCCAAACTGTTACAGACCTATATCCATCCTGCCCTGCCTATCTAAGGTCTTCAAAAGCCAAGTCAACAAACAGGTCACTGACCATCTCGAATCCCACCGTACCTTCTCCGCTGTGCAATCTGGTTTCCGATCCAGTTACGGGTGCACCTCAGCCACGCTCAAGGTATAAACGATATCATAACCGCCATCGATAAAAGACAGTACTGTGCAGCCTTCTTCATCGACCTTGCCAAGGCTTTCGATTCTGTCAATCACCATATTCTTATCGGCAGACTCAGTAGCCTCGGATTTTCTGTGGGCTGGCCCTCGCTACATATTCGTCGCCAGACCCACTGGCTCCAGGTCATCAGAAAAGTCCATGCTAGGTAAAGCTCCGCCTTATCTCAGTTCACTGGTCACGATGGCAACACCCACCCGTAGCATGCGCTCCAGCAGGTGTATCTCACTGATCATCCCTAAAGCCAACACCTCATTTGGCCGCCTTTCGTTACAGTTCTCTGCTGCCTGTGACTGGAACGAATTGCAAAAATAGCTGAAGTTGGAGATTTTTATGTCCCTCACCAACTTCAAACATCTGCTATCTGAGCAGCTAACCGATCGCTGCAGCTGTACATAGTCTACTGGTAAATAGCCCACCCGATTTTACCTACCTCTTCCCCATACTGTTTATATTTATTTACTTTTCTGCACTTTTGCACACCAATATCTCTACCTGTACATGACCATCATCATTTATCACTCCAGTGTTAATCTGCAAAATTGTAATTATTCGCCTACCTCCTCATGCCTTTTGCACACAATGTATATAGACTCTCTTTTTTTCTACTGTGTTATTGACTTGTTAATTGTTTACTCCATGGGTAACTCTGTGTTGTTGTCTGTTCACACTGCTATGCTTCATTTGCAGTTGCAAATGAGAACTTGTTTTCAACTAGCCTACCTGGTTAAATAAAGGTGAAATATATATTTTTAAAAATACGTTGAACTGGGGGAATGGAATATGAACAGCAGTCATCCAATATGCTGGAACGCGAAGCGAGGCGGCCATCTCAGTCGGCGCCGGAAGAGGGCCACCATTGTTCCTGTTCCCAAGAAAGCTAAGGTAACTGAGCTAAACGACTACCGCCCCGTAGCACTCACTTCCGTCATCATGAAGTGCTTTGAGAGACTAGTCAAGGACCATATCACCTCCACCCTACCTGACACCCTAGACCCACTCCAATTTGCTTACCGCCCAAATAGGTCCACAGACGATGCAATCTCAACCACACTGCACACTGCCCTAACCCACCTGGACAAGAGGAATACCTATGTGAGAATGCTGTTCATCGACTACAGCTCGGCATTCAACACCATAGTACCCTCCAAGCTCGTCATCAAGCTCGAGACCCTGGGTCTCGACCCCGCCCTGTGCAACTGGGTACTGGACTTCCTGACGGGCCGCCCCCAGGTGGTGAGGGTAGGCAACAACATCTCCTCCCCACTGATCCTCAACACGGGGCCCCACAAGGGTGCGTTCTGAGCCCTCTCCTGTACTCCCTGTTCACCCACGACTGCGTGGCCACGCACGCCTCCAACTCAATCATCAAGTTTGCGGACGACACAACAGTGGTAGGCTTGATTACCAACAACGACGAGACGGCCTACAGGGAGGAGGTGAGGGCCCTCGGAGTGTGGTGTCAGGAAAATAACCTCACACTCAACGTCAACAAAACTAAGGAGATGATTGTGGACTTCAGGAAACAGCAGAGGGAACACCCCCTATCCACATCGATGGAACAGTAGTGGAGAGGGTAGCTAGTTTTAAGTTCCTCGGCATACACATCACAGACAAACTGAATTGGTCCACTCACACTGACAGCGTCGTGAAGAAGGCGCAGCAGCGCCTATTCAACCTCAGGAGGCTGAAGAAATTCGGCTTGTCACCAAAAGCACTCACAAACTTCTACAGATGCACAATCGAGAGCATCCTGGCGGGCTGTATCACCGCCTGGTACGGCAACTGCTCCGCCCTCAACCGTAAGGCTCTCCAGAGGGTAGTGAGGACTGCACAACGCATCACCGGGGCAAACTACCTGCCCTCCAGGACACCTACACCACCCGTTGTTACAGGAAGGCCATAAAGATCATCAAGGACATCAACCACCCGAACCACTGCCTGTTCACCCCGCTATCATCCAGAAGGCGAGGTCAGTACAGGTGCATCAAAGCTGGGACCGAGAGACTGAAAAACAGCTTCTATCTCAAGGCCATCAGACTGTTAAACAGCCACCACTAACACTGAGTGGCTGCTGCCAACACACTGTCATTGACACTGACCCAACTCCAGCCATTTTAATAATGGGAATTGATGGGAAATGATGTAAATATATCACTAGCCACTTTAAACAATGCTACCTTATATAATGTTACTTACCCTACATTATTCATCTCATATGCATATGTATATAATGTACTCTACATCATCGACTGCATCCTTATGTAACACATGTATCACTAGCCACTTTAACTATGCCACTTTGTTTACTTTGTCTACACACTCATCTCATATGTATATACTGTACTCGATACCATCTACTGTATGCTGCTCTGTACCATCACTCATTCATATATCCTTATGTACATGTTCCTTATCCCCTTACACTGTGTATAAGACAGTAGTTTTGGATTTGTTAGTTAGATTACTTGTTGGTTATCACTGCATTGTCGGAACTAGAAGCACAAGCATTTCGCTACACTCGCATTAACATCTGCTAACCATGTGTATGTGACAAATAAAATTTGATTTGATGCTGTAATAGAAATAAGGCCATGCTCATAAAAAAAATATATAAACTTCAACGGCAGCACCGACAGCCACTGCAGCTGCTAGCCTGCTGTTAGCTAGCTGATGCTGTTGCGCGGCAACCAAGTGGCTGGTACCTGGTTTAGAACTCTGAGATACAGCTGAAAAGTTGTTAGCATTAGCGGAAAGTAGAAATGCTACAAAAAAGTAGCACATCAATGGTTCTTAATGGACAAAAATGAACATGTTGAGAGCGATACATTTAATATAAACGTTTGCACCTACCAGATGTGTAAAAAGTACCCAATTGTCATACTTGAGTTAAAGTAAGATAGCTAAATAGATAATTACTCAAGTAAAAGTGAGTCACCCAGTAAAATACTACTTGAGTAAAAATCTAAAAGTATTTGGTTTTAAATATAGTACGTATCATAAGTAACTTTAAATGCTAAAATATACTTAAGTATTAAAAGTGACAGTTGTAATATGCATGTGTAATCATACTGAATTTTAATTGGATGCATTTTACCGCCATGTCATACTGTGTTATGATTGGTTAAGACCACCCAAATGGTTAGGTTATGGTCAGTTTGATCCTGGTTGGCAATACGTGAACATGCCAGTTATAGCTAGCTAATAAAGAGCTATGTTAAGAAATATCCTGTAGTACTGCATTATATTATTTTATACAAAGTGTACAAAACATGGTGTCAGAGTAAAAGGTCTTAAAATATGAATTTTTCTGGAGTTCCTTTACCTCGAATGGACTGGGACTCTACAAACTTACCCAAATGCATGGCGTATGTACAAACAGCATGTGAAGCTAATGTTCACGGGTCCTCTGAAGGACAGAGGAGAAGAGGAAAAATGCAGCTACCTGCTCCTTTGAATCGGTGAAAAAGGAGAGATATTTACAACACATGGACACTTACCGAGGCTGAATCAAAGGTACTGAAAACATACTATGATCGTTTTGAAGCATATGTTGCGCCGAAGACCAATACGATATTCGCTAGGTACAAATTCCATGAGAAAGTACAGGGAGCTAGCGAGTCTTTTGAACAGTTTGTGACAGAGCTGTGTCTGCTTGTGAAAGATTGTGATTATGCAAACAAGGATGAGATGGTCAGGGACCGTATTGTATTTGGAATACACTCACCGTGAGTGAGAGAGAAACTTTTTAATGTTAGGTCTGACGTAACGCTGGACAAAGCCATCGAAATAGCCAGATCTCACAGGCTCAGATGAAAACCATTTCGTGCGGCAGCACGAGCGCATCACATGAACAAGCAGTGCACGCAGTCAGGCAGACATCTAAGCACACCTCCAGTGCACAGAGAGCGCGTTTTAGAACGGAGAGAGACATAACTCCAAAACAGAGTGACACAGACTCAAAACGCCCCAAAACATGTGGATATTGTGGATACAAAGTGCAAGGTGAACAAGGAAATTGCCCAGCTAAAGGTGTAACAGTATAATTTTAAACCGTCCCCTCGCCCATACCCGGGCGCGAACCAGGGACCTTCTGCACACATCAACAACAGTCACCCACGAAGCATCGTTACCCATCGCTCCACAAAAGCCACGGCCCTTGCAGAGCAAGGGGAACTACTACTTCAAGGTCTCAGAGCAAGTGACGTAACCGATTGAAACGCTATTTAGCGCGCACCGCTAACTAAGCTAGCCGTTTCACATCCGTTACAAAGGCAAACAATGTACTAAATGTGGACAATGGAATCACTTTGCAAAAGTGTGCAGAGCTTACCATGGAAAAACAGTACACACAGTGAGTGAATATGAAATGTCAATCAAAGAGTCAAACACTGATGAACGGTTTATTGATTCAGTAACACAGAAAAGTCAAATATCAGAGACAGAGCAAGCCTTTGCTGACATTGAGATAGGAACACAAGGCACAGAGCTGAAGTTCAAACTAGACACTGGTGCACAAGTAAACATTATTCCCCTGAATAAGTACCACAGCTTGACATCCGAGTGTGAGCTGCAGCCCACCACGCGCAGACTGACTGGTTATGGTGGTGAACAGCTCCCTGTAAAAGGCACATGCACTTTCAAATGACACTAGAGCACCTGCAGTGCTAGGTCTTAAAGCATGTTTAGACATGGACCTCATCAAGCTAGTTTTATCAGTGACAGCACCAGTAGAGGCAGACAATGTACTGGAGGAGTTTGCTGATGTTTATAAAGGAATAGGATTATTCCCAGGAGAATGTACCATTCACCTTGACCCAGATGCAACCCCTGTGGTCTACCCACCAAGAAAGATTCCCCTTGCTCTCCGTGCCAGTCTGAAGAAAGAGTTGGAGAGCATGGAGCAATCTGACATAGTCACCAAGGTTACAGAACCGACTGACTGGGTAAACATCTTAGTGGTGTTGGAGAAATCACGCACAGGCAAGTTCCGAGTATGCCTCAACCCAAGAGACTTGAACAAGGCTATCAAACGCCCCCTTACCCTTTACCAATGCTAGATGACATCACACACAAGCTAGCGGGAGCACACTACTTCAGTGTCATGGACGGTAGATCAGGCTACTGGGCTATCAAGCTCACAGAAGAGTCATCTAAGCTCACAACATTCAACACACCGTTGGGACGATACAGGTTCCGTCGCCTGCCTTTTGGGATTATCTCAGCCCAAGACGAGTTTCAGCGAATGACCGACGAAGTGTACGAAGGCCTCGACAGAGTTGTGGCCATTGTGAATGACATCCTTGTCTATGGTCGAACCAAAGAGGAGCACAACCGAAACCTCCTCGCAATGCTGCAAAGGTCCCGCGAGAGAGGAGTCCGGCTCAAGCCCAAGAAGAGCACAGTCGGCGCTACAGAGGTCAGCTACTTCGGACATCTTCTCACAGCGTCTGGAATCAAGCCAGATCCACAGAAGATCTCAGCCATAAAATAAATGGAGCCACCAAATAACCATGCAGAGCTGGTAACAGTGCTTGGAATGGTCAACTACTTAGCCAAGTTTGCACCCTGTGAAATCAACTACACTCAAATCGAAAGGGAGCTCTACGCCATTCTGTTCGGATGTAAATGTTTCCATCAGTACATATATGGACGACAAGTCATTGTGGAATCCGACCACAAGCCCCTTGAGTCAATTATGTGGAAACCACTAGCCGCAGCCCCGCCAAGGCTACAAAGAATGATCCTTCAACTACAAAAATACGACTTCACAATCACTCACCGTCCAGGCAAAGACATCCCTGTCGCTGACACACTCTCCGGGAAGTTTCTTACCTATAAGGACAGCAGCCTCAGTGAAGGCATGGACATGCAAGTGCACACTGTGTACAGCAACTTACCAGTTAGTGACACAAAACTGAAGGAGATCCAAGCAGAAACGAAAAAGGACTCTCAACTCGCACAGCTGAGGAAAGTCATACTGGATGGATGGCCTGAGGAGAGGAGAAAATGACCTCACAGCGTCTCAGAATTCTGGAACCATCGTGATGAACTATCACAGATCAACGGAATAATTTTCAAAGGAGAGAAGATCATTATTCCTACCAGTCTCAGAGAAGAGATTTTGACAAAGATCCATGCTGGACACATGGACATGGAAAAGTGCAAACGGAGAGCATGGGACATTTTGTTTTGGCCCGGAATGTGCAAACAAATAAAGGACATTGTTGGAACGACGCCCCTCAAACACCAAAGAGCCAATGTTACCTCACTGTATCCCAGACCGACCCTGGCAGGTCGTGGCAACAGATCTGTTCACCTGGAACAATGAGGACTACATCCTAACAGTGGACTACTACAGCAGATACTTCAAACTCGACAAGCTTCACAGCACCAGATCAGCAGCTGTGATACACAAGCTGGAAGCAGCCTTTGCCAGGCATGACAATGTAGAGACTTTAATATCTGACAATGGGCCCTGTTACAAATCAAAAAAGTTTGAATCCTTCACAAAAGCATGGAAGTTTACACATGTCACCACAAGCCCACATTACCCTCAAAGTAATGGACTTGCTGAAAAATCTGTGCAGATTGTGAAATCACTCATGGATAAAGCAAAAGCAGACAAGAGAGAACCCTACCTCAGTCTCCTTGAATACTGCAACACTCCAGTTGACAACTTCAAATCACCAGCCCAGCTGTTGATGAGCCTCGGCCTTCGCTCAATCTTTCCCAGCACCAACCAGCAGCTGCAACCTGAGGTCGTCAGCTACAAGGAAATGCATGGAAAACGCGCACAGAGACAACAACAACAAACGCGATACTACGACAGGTCAGATACACTACTGCCACCATTGATCAACAGAGAGTCAGTTAGAATTCAGGAGCATAGCCTCTGGAAGCCAGCAGTCGTCATCCAGCCAGCTGACACTGAGCATTCATATCACATCCGCACCGCAGAAGGAGCGGTGTACCACCGCAATCGTTGTCACCTACTTAACACAAAAGAACAACACACTGATGAAATTAACTGTTCCCCTGAAAGAGAACGTGATGGACAAAACACACACACACAGCACGACATGCACCATACTTACCTGCAACACCACAAGAACTGTTGACTGACATAGAAGCATGCTCAGCATCATATTGCACAAGGTCAGGAAGAGAGGTCAAGACCAGAGCTGTCCTAGACCTGTGAAATGTCAAAGGGTGTAGATGGATCGCTGCCCTAAAATAGTTCCAGACTGTAAACTTGTTATTGAAAGTTCACTTGAAATGATTTGTATTTGTTTGAAATGTTAAGATGTTATTTCTACAGTGAAAGCTGAGTTGCTGAGAATCCCTTGTCTGAAAAGTAACAGTATGTTGGATTATTGTTTCAGAGTCTGTTGATTCAGTTGGTGTAGTATGCAATATAAATGGTTACTTACCTTGAGTTCAAAATACAGAGCATGTATTTAAAAGAAACCCTTAAAATATGTAAACATTTTTATTTTGTTTTAAAAGAAGGGGATGTAATATTCATATGTGTAAACATACTGAATTGTAATTGGATGCATTTTACCGCCATATCATACTGAAAAATGCGAAAGTATTCGGCCCCCTTGAACTTTGCAACCTTTTGTAACATTTCAGGCTTCAAACATAATGATATAAAACTGTATTTTTTCTCTTCAGCAGGGACAGGGAAGATGGTGAAAATTGATGGGAAGATGGATGGAGCCAAATACAGGACCATTCTGGAAGAAAACCTGATGGAGTCTGCAAAAGACCTGAGACTGGGACGGAGATTTGTCTTCCAACAAGACAATGATCCAAAACATAAAGCAAAATCTACAATGGAATGGTTAAAAAATAAACATATCCAGGTGTTAGAATGGCCAAGTCAAAGTCCAGACCTGAATCCAATCGAGAATCTGTGGAAAGAACTGAAAACTGCTGTTCACAAATGCTCTACATCCAACCTCACTGAGCTCGAGCTGTTTTGCAAGGAGGAATGGGAAAAAATGTCAGTCTCTCGATGTGCAAAACTGATAGAGACATTACCCCAAGTGACTTACAGCTGTAATCGCAGCAAAAGGTGGCGCTACAAAGTATTAACTTAATAAGGGGGCTGAATAATTTTGCACGCCCAATTTTTCAGTTTTTTATTTGTTAAAAAAGTAAGAAATATCCAATAAATGACGTTCCGCTTCATGATTGTGTCCCACTTGTTGTTGATTCTTCACAAAAAGATGCAGTTTTATATCTTTATGTTTGAAGCCTGAAATGTGGCAAAAGATCGCAAAGTTCAAGGGGGCCGAATACTTTCGCAAGGCACTGTGTGATTGGTTAAGACGACCCAAATGGTTAGGTCATGGTCAGTTTGATCCTGGTTGGCGATACGTGAACATGCCAGTTATAGCTAGCTAATAAAGGGCTACGTTAAGAAATAGCCTGTAGTACTGCATTATATTATTTTGTACAAAGTATACAAAACAAAAGTATTCATAATGTTAAGCTGAGCAGAAGGCACCATTTACATTTTTTTAAATGTACGAATAGCCAGGGGCTATCTCCAACACTCGGACATTATTTACAAATTAAGATATGTGCTTAGTGAGTCTGCCAGATCAGAGGTAGTAGGGATCACCAGGAATGTTCTCTTGATAAGTGTGTGAATTGGACTGTTTTCCTCTACCGCTAAGCATTCAAAAAGTACTTTTGGGTGTCAGGGATGTATGGAGTAAAATGTGCATTATTTTCATTAGGAATGTAGTTAAGTAAAAGTTGACAAATATAAGTAGTAAAGTACAAATACCCCCCAAAACTATTTAAGTAGTACTTTAAAGTAGTTTTATATAAGTACTTTGCACCACTGGCAAATACAAGCATTTCGCTAGACTCGCATTAACATCTGCTAAACATGTGTATGTGACAAATACATTTGATTTGATTTGACCTACAAACTTTGTCAATCAGACATTTTTTTAAGTCCAATGGTCTAGGTAGGTGCAGAAAATACTCTGAAAACTAGATAACTAATGACCCTGTTAAAAAAAAATGTTAAAAAAATCTGGTATGTGGTTCTCGGTAACTGCCGGATGGCTGATGAGGAGAGGCAGGGAGTTTGTTGTGTACCTCCAAATTGATTTGTGAATTTTCTTTGTGATTGGTGTCATATCAGCTTTGAGATGATGGTAGGGAGATTTTAAATTTACATTGAGCTTCAACCAATGCCATAATATTGGGGGCTGCCACAATAATAGATGGAGATAATGTTTGGCTTGAGGGAGAAGAAAAAAAATCCCTGGGGGAAAAAGTCTTTAGACAATTGAAATATGAAAGTACCTCATGGTACAAATGGAAAGCATAATTGACTGTGAAAAAGCAAACACATCTACAAATGGAAAGGATAATTGACTGTGAAAAGGCAAACACATATACGTGTACTCATTCATATGAAGAGCTCTCAAACCATTAAGTGCCATTCACCGTGTCTACACCACAGCCTGCTACCTAACCAACACAAGAGCGCAACAGGCTAGGGCCACTCAACTAACACAACCTGACTGAGAGCACTGCTTGCAAATGGATCTGCGAAAGATAATTTTCTCTCCAAAATGCCAAGAGCAAACAATAACAAACAAGATTGGAAAAAAATGGAAGTTATCCCAACGTGCTTCTAGGCTTTTGAGGACATTGGGGCTGAGAAGGATGTGTCCCATTTGCGAGGTCCCCCACTGACCCAATGTCTCCACGAACTTGAATAATAACAAAGGGCCTACAGACACTGGGAGTGAAAATTAGATTGTTATGACAGCACATTGAGGGTAACCTGGACCTTTTGGTGTAGTTTCGTAATGGAGTAGAATAAATAGAGCTGCTGTGTGAATAAGCTCCATCCCCCTGCAGCGTGGAAGTGAGAAGGGAGAGAAAGAGAGCTGGTAGAGAGGGAAGAGCAGTAATGTGTTTTAGATGGGACTGTGTTATTTGTTTGACCAATGTCATGTGACATCACACCACCTGTTGGAGTTGAGTAGAAGTTTCTCTGCACACTGCCTAGTAAATTATAACTTTTCCATTTTATAGCCCTAAATTGAAACTAAACTATGCATTTGAGGAATATTCTATGTATGTGACATTGGCAAGCCTGCACAGATTTGAAACAAACACCTAATCATTAATACAATATTCAACATAGAACTTTGTTATTATCTGGAGGATTATGAGTAGCATTATAATACGAGGGGAAAGTTCCCCCATTAGACAGAACATTCAGATCTAATTTTCCCTTCATGTAATCCTTAAACACGTCAGACACACTAAAAGTATAGCTGCAGGCTGTTTGAGTTGGAACGCAATGACTTGTGCACACAGGGAACAAATGTGCTTCTATGTTGTATTGTTATTTACAGAGGTCAATAGAAGTCTGAGTCTACATCCCAAATGGCACCTAAAGTAAGAGAGAAGAGAGATATAGAAAAAAGAGAAATAGAGAGAGAGACAAATAGAACAAAGGGATAGAGAAGAGAGAGAAAGCAGATTTGTCAAGTCAGAATTTTCAGATGACTTACAGAGGTTATCAGGCTACTGATTCAGCATACTGCATATACAGTATGTTTCTATACAGTATGCACTTTTAAGTTTGCCAGACAACAGTTATGGATGAACAAAAGCTTTCAGATTAATATAAAAGAGAAAGAGACAGTATCACATCAGTCTCTTGTCAAGGAGAATCAGAGAAATGTTACGTCGTTGATCTGATTCTCTGAATGGTGGTTTCGGTATCTTGTTCTCTGAATTGTCATCCCATTACATTACCGTCAATGCGGTCTCCAACATGTGCACAGACATGATAGTGTCTAGTGTTAGTAGTGGGAATGGAGAGTGATGGTAGCTTGACATATCCTCATCTGTCAGCCCTCTCAGATCACTGCTCTGTGGATGGGTGGGAGAGTGAACAATAGCACTGCAGCAGGCAAGGGCATCACAAATAGCAGTATGCCTCAGGCCTAGACACTGATCTCAGGTCAGTTTGCATTCCCCCCTCTAATGCTTAAGGTTGGGATCTGTGTGTAGGCCAGCTGATCCTAGATCTGTGCCTAAGGGCATCTTCAACAATGAGTAACACCTGTAACATCTGCCCCTGCAGGATGCCATTGCAACCACAAGGGGAACTTTTCACCATTATGATTGATAGGGAGCTTCAAAGGGCAAGAGTAAGCTAGTGCTTACTGATTTCTGCTTTGATCCTTCCCCCTTGTCTGGCCTCTGCCCAACCATCCCTGTTTCTCCTGGATCTTTGGCTCTGGGTCAGAATAGAACAGATTTCACATTAATCATTTACAGACAGACGTTTCTGAATGACTAGATGAGCCAGAATACCAGCAGTAGGGAGCAACAATACAGAATACAGTAAAGCAGTTTGGGATCGATTGGGATTGAATAGATGGAGATGTTCACTAAGGATGATGAGAAATTCTAGTCATTTTTGGGGTGTGTAAAAATCTGTCCTAATACAGTACCTTTCACCCCCCCCCCCTTTAAGATTTAGATGCACTATTGTAAAGTGACTGTTCTACTGGATGTCATAAGGTGAATGCACCAATTTGTAAGTCGCTCTGGATAAGAGCGTCTGCTAAATGACGTAAATGTAAATGTAAATGTAAATGTATTCAGACCCATTGACATTTCCCACATTTTTTTACGTTACAGCCTTCTCATAAAATGTATTAAATTGTTTTTCCACCTCATCAATCTACACACAATACCCCATAATGACAAAGCAAAAACAGATTTTTAGCAAATTGATTAAAAACAAAAACGGAAATATCACATTTTCGTAAATATTCAGTACCTTTACTCAGTACTTTGTTGAAGCACCTTTGGCAGCGATTGCAGCAAAGACTCGTCTTGGGTATGTCGCTACATGCTTGGCACGTGTATTTGGGGAGTTTCTCCCATTCTGCAGATCCTCTCAAGCATTGTCAGGGGGAGTGTTGCTGCACAGCTATTTTCAGGTCTCTCCAGAGATGCTTGATCGGGTTCAAGTCCGGGCTCTGGATGGACCACTCAAGGACATTCAGAAACTTGTCCCGAAGACACTCCTGCGTTTTCTTGACTCTGTGCTTAGGGTTGTTGTCCTGTAGGAAGGTGAACCTTCACCCCAGTCTGAGGACCTGAGCGCTCTGGGCACATCTTTTCATCAAGGACCTCTCTGTACTTTGCTCACTTAATCTTTGCCTCAATCCTGATTGGTCTCCCAGTCCCTGGCTCTGAAAAACATGCTGGTGCTGCCACCGCCATGCTTCACTGTAGCAATGGTGCCAGGTTTCCTCCAGACGCGACGCTTGGCATTCAGGCCAAGCGAATCTTGTGTCTTATGGTCTGAGGGCCTTTAGGTGCCTTTTGGCAAACTCACAGCAGGCTGTCATGTGCCTTTTACTGAGGAATTGCTTCCGTCTGGCCACTCTACCATAAAGGCCTGATTGGTGGAGTGCGGCAGAGATGGTTGTCCTTCTGGAAGGTTCTCCTGTCTCCACAGAGGAACTCTAGAGCTCTGTCAGAGTGACCATTGGGTCACCTCCCTGACCAAGGCCATTCTCCCCAGATTGCTCAGTTTCAAACTTCTTCCATTTAAGAATGATGGAGGTCACTGTGTTCTTCGGAACCTTCAATGCTGTAGACATTTTTTGGTGCCCTTCCCCAGATCTGTGTCTTGACACAATCATGTCTTGAAGCTCTACGGACAATTCCTTTGATCTCATGGCTTGGTTTTTGCTCTGACATGCACTGTCAACTGTGTGACTTTATATAGACAGGTGTGTGCCTTTCTAAATCAATCAGAATTTACCACAGGTGGACTCCCATCAAGTTGTAGAAACATCTCAAGAATGATCAAAGGAAACAAGATGCACCGGAGTTCAATTTCGAGTCTCATAGCAAACGGTCTGACTACTTATGTAATTAAGGTATTTCTGTTTTTTATAATACATTTTTAAACTTTTCAAACTTTTTTTTCGGCTTGTCATTATGGGGTATTGTGTGTAGATTGATTAGTATTTTTATTTATTTAATATATTTTAGAATAAGACGGTAATGTAACAAAATGTTAAAATTCAAAGGGTCTGAATTACTTTCCAAAGTACCGTATACAGTTGAAGTTGGAAGTTTACAGTTTACAGAGAGATTATTTCACTTATTATTCACTGTATCAAAATTGCAGTTGGTCAGATGTTTACATACACTAAGTTGACTGTGCGCTTCAACAGCTTGGAAAATTCCAGAAATGGATGTCATGGCTTTAGAAGCTTCTGATAGGCTAATTTACATCATTTGATCGATTGGACTAAGAACTCTTTTTATTTAAAAAAATAT